>NC_141874.1:280326806-280614306 GCF_056163025.1 Triticum urartu
AGCCATGAAAACCAATCTAGACCTTGTTCCAGCACTCCGCCGGAGGGGGAAATCATCACCGGTGGCCATCTTCATCATCCTGGCAGCCACCATGATGAGGAGGGAGAAGTCCACCCTCAGGGCTGAGGGTTTGTACCAGTAGCTTTGTGTTCAATTTCCCTCTGTCGTGTTCTTGAGATGTCATGATCTTGATGTATCGCGGGCTTTCTTAATATAGTTGGATCATATGGTGTTTTCCCCTCTCTATCTTGTTGTGATGAATTGAGTTTTCCCTTTGAGATTTCGTTCTTATCAGATTGAATACTTTTATGGATTTGAGAGCACTTGATATATGTCTTGCATATGAATACCCATGGTGAAAATGGGGTATCGTGTTGATTCACTTGATATATGTTTTGGCACTCAACTCGCGGATTCCCGAGGTGACAATTGGGTAATCTATGCATAGGGGTTGATGCACGTTCTTGTCTTTATTTCTTTGCTAGAAATCTTGGGCCACTCTTTGAGGTTCTTTATGTTGGATTGAGTATTATGAATCTGAAATTATTTGTTGTTATTTTAGTACGAACACTTGGATAGATTGATAGGAAATAATAGCTTCGAGGTGGTTTCATACCCTACAAACAATTTCTTCTTATGTTCTCCGCTAGATAGGGACTTTGGAGTGATTCTTCATCGCACGTTGAGGGATGGTTATGTGATCCAATTAGATTAGCATTGTTGAGAGATTGCACTAGTGAAAGTACCGACCCTAGGCTTCATATTCAAGCATTGCAATACCGTTTGTGCTCCGTTTTATCAATTGCTACCTTGCTGTTTTTTATTGTTCTTATTATAAAAATCAATATCTACTATCCATATTACGCGTATATCACCATCTCTTCGCCGAACTAGTGCACCTATACAAATTACCATTGTATTTGGTGCGTTGGGGACACAAGAGACTTTTTATTATTTTGTTGCAGGGTTGTTTGAGAGAGACTATCTTCATCCTATGCCTTCCATGGAGTGATAAACCTTAGGTCATCCACTTGAGGGAAAATTGCTACTGTCCTACAAAACTCTACGCTTGGAGGCCCATCACGTGTCTACAAGAATAAAGTTGCGTAGTAGACATCACACACCAGTTATGACTTGGTGGAATTTTTTGCACATGTCAGAGGTATCTGCACTTACAGGTTGCTACAAGCGACTTATCAAAACAATTGAAAGCAATGGCTGCATGATATTCAAACACAAGACGCCCATGACAGGTCAGGTAAGCATGCACTAATACAAACATTTTAAAATGGCGGATGGATAATTGTTTGAACAAAAGTTCAACGTGCACGAAGGCATGACAAGAGCAACACAGTATTTCCGCTAAGCCTATTACATTGCTATAGGTGAGCCTAGAATATTCGAAGTTTTTTGCCAGAGTATAAACTACTCTTGTAAGCTGGCCTCTGTGCCGTCCGGGTTAGCCCCTTGATGACCCCGAGAAGTTGACGCCGCCGGGTTACCCTACACCCGGCTGTTCTGCTTCTTGGAACTGAGGGTCCAGATGCCAGTTGACATATGTTAAGGCTTGGAAGACAGCTTCGCCGTGCAAGATAGGAGATGGGTCAACGTTAGGTACAAAGCGATACTTACTTCGTTGTGGAGTCGGATCACACGATATCAGTGTTGGTGACGGAATTCTCATGTTATTGTCATCATAAGTCGGCTGATATTTCCTAAGTTCCATGCCGGCGACAAGCTAACTCACCAGTACTCAAGATTCCTTTACACGACGTGCGTAATCATCATGAGTAAAAGCAGTCCCATCGTCTTTATTTTCTGGGAACCCGCCGGCCATCTCTGACAGATCCAGCTCTAGTGAGTAAGCCATAGCCCGGCTTAGCGCGGTTGTGGCTCCTGATCGGGCGGGTAATCTTTTTAGCTCTTTGACCTGCTATGGAATAGTTGACAGCCTCTTCAAAACATCTTTTATGAATTGCGGCAAGTCTTTTTCACCCATTACAGCTCTCAGGGTCTGCATATTTCCAGCATATAATTTCTCTACCAACGAATATACGGCTTTCAGCTTCATGACGTTGTCTTGGAGCTGGCAGGTTCTATCACCTGCACAGAAGTTGCAATATGTGAGTCACCAGGCGAGATATTACTCATGGATGAGTTGTCGGGCGAGATGTTACTCATGGATGAGTTGCCAGAGTTAATGTTTCTTTGTAATTTGAGAGACGACTTACCAAATATAGCTTGAGTCATTTGAGTGATATGGCACTTTAACCCGGCCAACTCCTCAGTGACCGGTGCCAATTGGCTTTCGGCGGCTTCTGCATGTCGGATCAAGGCAACTTTTTCAGTTTCAAAGGAATTCTTCTCTGTTTCAAAGTCCACCTTGATTTTCTCCAACTCCTCCAGGGAGGATTGCAAGCTTGATTCAGCCTTGCTTCATAGCCTGCTCAGATTCAAAGTCTTTTCTTAAGCCGGTCAAATTTGACTCGGCCATGCTTAGAGCCTCCTGCATAACAAGGAGATAAGTCATTTAACACATGTTGAAGTAAGATGGCAACAATGTCTAACCCGGTACTTGGGGGCTATACCAATTCACTTTCAAAAGAGAAGTCCCAAGCAGATTGCAAGCAATATACTTTGCACTTGGGGGCTAATGCATCTCATTTTCTCCCTTAAATAATACAAGAAGACCCATCTTATCTCAAGAACATGACCCGGCCCTTGGGGGTATAGGTTAGTTCTTCACAGTCTTATTAAAGACCCGGCTCATCTCATAAATATGAGCCGGCCCTTGGGGCTACAGGTTAATTCCTCAAAGTATACTACTATGGAAAGATCCGACTCATCTCATGAAGATGAGCCAGCCCTTGGGGCTACATGGCATTTCTTTTCATAAAGGATATATTGGAAAGAACTGGCTCATCATTGGCATGATAACCCGACCCTTGGGGTCTACATTGCAAGAACAACAGAATTATATTTAAGTCTTAAACATACTCAAGTCTTCCTATGATTAAGACTTGGGGGCTACATAAGGATATATATAATACTGGAAAAGATGAGTGTACCTCATGTTTTCGTTTCATTATGCTGACCAAGTCGGCTTCCAGATCCTGGTTCATAGAGAGGCGGCTCAGATAGCCTGCATGTAATTCCTCTGCGCTAAACTCTTCATAGCTGGGCAGTTCAAGTTTGGTTTTCCCCTTTTCAGACAAGGGCGCTTCAATTTTGGTTGTGGTTTTGGTTAGCACATTGGAGACCTCTGGAGGTTTATAAGCCTCACCCGTAATGGTAACTTCATTGTTATCCTTTTCAAGAGGAACATCTTGAGCTGGCTTGGTGGGACTCAGAGCCGGAGCATGACTTGGTGGGTTAAGGTTGTTCACCGGGTTGGTTTCATATCCATAGCCTTAGTTCCAGCCATTTCATTTTGCTGCGGCGGCTCAACATGACTGACATGATGACCTTCAGAAATATCAGCATGGGCCTCAGGGGTCACCAAGGTCTGATTCTCTGACTCGGGAATGTCTGGGTTTATTGAAGACTTTCCTACTTTTCTTTTCTCGCTCTTAGCCTTGGCCCTGTGAACAAAGCAGTGCAATCAAGATATATGCGATTCTAAGAACGATTAAGTGGTACATGATATAAAAGAATTTTACCCTTTATTAATAACAAGAGGTGGCAGCTTCGAAGCGGTTGACTCGTCAGATGAGGGTGATGACTCCTGATAATTTGAGTTAGAAGGATTAAGAGGCTTCCTCACAAGGCCAGCTTTGGGTAAAGAAGGAGTTGGACTGTGTGGCACCTCATTACGCCACTTGCGAGCAGGTGGTTCATGAGTTAACCTAGCCACCAGATCTCCAGAGCCACCACTCAAAGTTAGGCGCATCGAGTCATGCTAAGGTTTCTTCAAAATAAAGTTGAGGTCTAAATGAGCATTTGGATGAGAAAAGCTTACTTTTCGGATAACCCACCTAGTGATCTTGGGAGGCAAGGATTCTGAGCCGGAGGAGATGGAAATTGCCTCAACATCATCAGCCCGGCTTGTTGCGACTTCACCTTGAGAATAAGAGGCATCAGCAAGTTCAATAAAGAGATGGCCAAGGGAGTCGAGCTCTACCTCTAACTGATTGTCAGCTTGTGGCGTCTCGCCCCTAGCCATCGGCTCATCCGCAATAGTAGACTTTTTCTTCCTCTGATCCGGCGTAGTCTTTGTCTTGGTCACCTGCATTTTCTTCCTCTTCCAAAAGGGAGAATCGTCCTGCATAATTGAACAAAGCCAGAAAGTGAAAACACTGGATAGATAAAGACTGATAAGCATGACAAATGATTATGTATATACTTACTAGAGGTGTCGGGTTAAGTTTGCAGAAAGGGTTCAGCCCCACTTTGTTGCAGGCGTCTTGAGACTCTCCAAGTAATTTCTTCACAATCTTGGGTATTTCATCAGCATCAAGATCAACGTTGATGCATCGTTGGGGGTCTTCTAAACCGCCGGAATAATTGCACATTAGACCACTATGGCAACTCAATGGTAAGATCCTCCAGGTGACCCAACATCGGGTTATATCAACCTCGGTCAAACCATCAGCTAGCAAGCCTCTGAGATTTGTATAAGCCAGGGCGGTTTGAGCATGCTCTTATGGAATAACCCATCTAGGAACATCAAAACCATAGGAAGACATTCAGGTCTATAACCCGACAAGGATTCTCCCTAGCTACAGTTGTGTTTCTGCAGTAGAACCAAGTTTTTATCCATCCTTTGGGGTGACTTGGAAGGATGATTAGAGGAAAGCAACCATCTCTCTATCTTTGAATTCAGACTCCGCTGAGTTCTAGATAAGGGCCATCGGTAAATTCTGTTTGGCGGTTGATATAGAAGAATTCTTTAAAGAGAGGATTGGTGGGTTCCATTTGAAGATACACCTCGCACACAATTTGAAATTGGCACATATTAGAGATGGAGTTTGGAGCAAGGTCTTGAGAATGAAGGTTAAAATAGCTTAAGACATCCTGAAAGAATTTTGACCCGGGCAGATTAAAATATCTTAAAATATCTAGCGGTTACGATCACAATGATGAGCCGCCAGATTGCATAAAGGCGTTTCATATTAAATGGAGGGTTTTCTAGATTTCTGCTAAGTGTGATACAAACAAGTTTCTACCGGAGTAGTTGAAATGTTGGATCTACATAACAGTCTAAAAAGCAAAGATATTGCTAAACCTAGGACGAAGCATTGGAACAGAAGTTGCCTAGTTTATTGGTTTTCTTAAAGGAGATCTAAAAGAGCCGGATGCGAAAATGGTGTCGATGCTCATACCGTCATGTTTTTGTGAGAAAATCTCATTATAACTATGCCTAAACTAGCAATGGTGATGGATGGAATCCGATGAACTCAGTTGAACTACCGAGCAAACTATATAGATCTAAGGAGGGAAGGATAGTGTACCTTGATGGCTGAGAAGGGCGGTGAGATTGTTTGACCAAGCTCCGACGGAGGCAGGACGGCGTAGAGGTCCTAGACCGGTTGGCTCACGACAAGCGAATTGCGATGGTGGCGGTCCGACGTGAAGGAGCTCGAGGAAGAAGAAGAGGCGAATGGGGGTGAGGTAAAAGATGAAAAGAGGGGCCCCGCATCTATTTATAAGATAAAGAAACCGAAGAGTAAATGGTAGCCGCAAGAAACAGGGGAGCACAGTAACTTTTGGAGCCCAAGATGCCTCAATTTTTGGGATAATTGGATATGCACAAAGATCCTGTGTGATGTCATCTTGGGTTTCCCTTGATTTTTGGACGTGACGTCAGCAATGAGGAGATGTGAAAAATAACAAGTCTAGAAGTATTATAAGGTGGCATTTTATGACCCGAAGAAGATGAGGACCGGGCCAGAAGATAAACCGCCTGGTTGAGTGCTGGAGATTGACATGAATAAATTCAAATCAATCTGGGGCCTAATGTTGGGGATATAACCCGCCATGTTTGGGTCGGGTCATCCAGATGGCGGCTAAGGAGCAGGACTTAAGATGGGCCAAGGCGCCCCGAAGCAAGACCAGTTGGGAGGCTCATGGAGTGGGCCGGCTCAAGCCTAACATCCAAAGACGGTGTCTTGCGGCCTTGAGGTCTAAGTCGCCAATAGTTTCCTTAAGGGACAAGTTAGATACATACTAAGTCACAGATTGTAATGTGACCCGGACTCTTGAAAGCCTTGGGTCTCGACCTATATATAAAGGCGGGTCTCAGGGACAGATAGACTAAGTTACAATCGAAAAATAGCTAGGTCAAACAATCTGTTCCCTTCTATTGATATATAAAGCAATGAGCAAACAAGCAGGAGTAGGCTATTGCCCCGATCCTGAGGGTCCAAACCTGGGTAAATTCGTGTCTCTCGATTTCGCTCAACCCCAACAAGCTAACCTCCTAGTTGCGATGGCCTCATGACTAAGTCCTCACATTAGGACATCTGCCATGACAAAACCACGACAGTCACCTTACCAAGGCTAAGTACCTTACCCTTGGAGTTGTCTCCAAAAGTCACATACTTACGTCGACTATCATTTTCGGCAAGCTCATGGAACATGTCTTTATCTCCGGCCAGGTGATCGGTACATCCACTATCAAGAATCCACTCTTTTCCTACGGATATGTAATTTTGAAGATTTTCCATGAGACTAAGATTCCTCATAGTATTATCACACTCGATGTCGAATTCTTCATCCTCATCATAATAACCATGCTCAATCTCATCATTATGCATGTGATAATCACCTAGTTCAAGTGATTTGTTAGATTTATGACCATGCCAATGTGCAAGTTTATGAATTCTAATTTTTTCCGTGATGATGTTGCTAATGGTTCCAACATCACCCTTAACACGCATAAGGTCACGGAGCTCAAATAGACATTCATCAAACTCAGGATCACTAGGCTTCATCTTGTGAAAAGCAATGGACTTTTGAGGAATTTCATTCAGATTTTTCAAGGAATAGTTTGGCAAGCCTTCCTCAAGGTAATTCCATATAGTGTATGCGCATTTAAAGTTTTGCAACCAAACAAGCTCATTTCTAGGCAATCCTCTAATGATAATATTAATAGTTCTAAGATTGTGAACCATGTCAAGATACTCATTGGGGGTAGGATGCAAAGGATCAATGGGAGGCACATAAGAGCTAAGAATATACTTCTCAAATTATATTCACTGAAGATCTCAAGCATTTCATTTTTTCCAAGAACCACAAAACTCCCCATCAAGAATAGGCACTCTATGTCTAATACTCCTGAACTAGACTCATCCTTCTTCCTTCAATGGTGATTAAACCAAAGCAATGGAGACCAATGCTCTGATACCAATTGAAAGGATCGAGAAGAGGGGTCTAGAGGGGGTGATTAAACCCTCAACAAGTAAAAGTGGCAGTTTTTAGTTCCTTGAAGTTAATGTTGATTTTAGCATGTGTTAATGGGCACACAATACATTTTACACAAGCATAGCAAGAGTATGAGCAGAGGAAAGAGTAAATCATGCAAGTGCAAGAATGTAAAGGGATGGGAATTGGAGGGTGCAAACGCAATAGAGACATGGAGATTTTTGGCGTGGTCCCGATGGGTGGTGCTATCGTACGTCCATGTTGATCGAGACTTCAACCCATGAAGGGTAATGGATGCGCAAGTCCACGAAGGGCTCCACCCACTAAGGGTCCACGAAGAAGCAACCTTGTCTACCCCAACATGGCCAACGTTCATGAAGGACTTGCCTCACTCGACTAGATCATCATGAAGTAGGTGATCTCCTTGCCCTTACAAACTTCTTGGTTCAACTCCACATCATGTCGGAGGCTCCCAAGTGACACCTAACCAGTGTAGGAGACACCACTCTCCAAAAGGTAATAGACAGTGTGTTGATGATGACCTCATTGCTCTTGTGCTTCAAATGATAGTCTCCCCAACACTCAACTCTCTCTCACAGATTTGGCTATGGTGGAAGAAGGATCTGAGTGGAAAGAAACTTGGGAAAGGCTAGGAATCAAGGTACAAATGGTAGGAATGGAATCTCTTGATCTCAACACATGAGTAGGTGGTTCTCTCTCATAAAATGAATGGTGGAAGTGTAGGCATGTTCTAATGGCTCTCTTATCTGAGGAAGAAGGGGTGGAGGGGTATATATATATATTTATATTTATATATAGCCTCCACACAAAATCCAACTGTTACAAACTTTGACCCAACTCGGTGGCACTGATCAGAAATCTCAGTGGCACCGACCTGTGTAAAAGATATGAATGTTAGGAATCTCGGTGGGACCGACTGGAACAACTCGGAGGGACTGATGTGCAATGGCTAGGGAAAACCACGTCTTGGTGGCACCGGTTGCATCAACTCGGTGGGACCGAAGTGAAGCAATAAGGCAACAGAGAGTTGGCAAGCCATCTCGGTGGTACCGATTGCAATTCTCGGTGGGACCAAAACAATTGCAACTAGCAACAGAAAGCTATCAGGGCCATCTCGGTGGGATCGATATCCATATCGGTAGATCCGATTTGTTAGGGTTTGGCAGTGGCTAAGTCCAAATGAACTCGGTGGCTACAGAGAGGAAATTTCGGTGGGGCCGAGTTGGAATGTAAGGTTTGGGCATATTTGGATGGAGAAAGTGGTTGAGGGTTTTGGAGTAATGTCACTAAGCACTCGAGAAAAAACACCATTAAGTAACATCTCATCCCCTTTTAATTGTATTGGCTTTCCTATGGACTCAATGTGATCTTGGATCACTTAACAAAAAAAGTAGAGTCTTGAGATTTTGCCAATCCATCTCCTTACCATTTTGAAGGAGTTCCACATCCTCTTGTCCTTGCCATGACACTTTTGAAATTATCTAAAATATACTAGATAAAAACTATTTGTCCAACGAAATATATGTTGACATTAATTACCAAAACCATCAAAGGGAGAACTTGTGCTTTCAATAGATGTTAGAGAGACTATGTAAACTAGATTACTGACTCTAGTGCAAGTTGGAGATTGTTGGAAATATGCCCTAGAGGTAATAATATTATATTATTATATTTCCATTTTCATGGTTAAGAGTTTATGTTTCATGCTACAACTGCTATGATTTTGGAATATGTGATTCAGTGGAAAAGTATGCACGTGTGAAGTGATAAATAGTATAATATAGGTTCCCGGTCTTGCCTCTAGGACTGGCTCACGTGTTGTTGGTGATCATGTTTTCTGGATCTTAGGATATCGTTAAGTGTAAGGATAGTCCTAAAACGACACTAACAGTATGAGGTTAGAAGAACGATCATATTGAAACGACACAAACTTGTTTGTTATACTTTGAGATAATATCGTCTGAAATGAATTGTTATAACATAGAGTGTTAGCATGTGTTTTAGTTCCTCAGACCATGAGAGTATCGTAGTCACTTCCTACTGTACGGTGTACTTTGGGGTAGCTCAAATGTCATCCGTAACTAGGTGATCGCAATGACAACTTACAGGTTCATCAAAAAGTTTGACAAGGGACTGGATAGCTGAAGAGTGGGATTTGCTCCTCTGACGTGGAGAGATATTCTTAGGGCCCTCCCAGTGTGACGACATCCATCGTCGTCTGGCAGACATAGGTGACAATGTCACGGGGATGCTGGAACATTTAAACGAGAAAGAAGAACAAAACCGGCAATGAGGTCAACGGTATAGTGAGCATGTGCATGACTCAGAAGGGTACCGATGCATCATGGGTTTTGTAAAGAATTGAGAAGCAAAGGAAACAACACATAGCAAAGGGAACATCACATAGTAACCAAAAGGTTCACTCGAATGTCATTCATGTAGTCATAGGGATTGATATGGACGTCCACGGTTCCGCTATCGGTCATTGAACGGAGGGATTTCATTCATGTATGTGATTACCGAACCTATGGGGTCAGAAGATTAAGATGATCACGATCTGCTGAGTGTTAGTAGGATGAGAGTATCGAGATTTCGTGTGTGGAATTGTATTCAGAATAGTTTCAAGAGGGACCGAAAGTGTTTCGGGGTCACCAGAAGGGTTTAAGAATTTATCGGGTAATACCGGGTATTCCCAATAATTAATATATAGGTGGAAAATGTTTCTGGTGATGTTAAATTATATATAAAAGATTGTAGTAATTATTAGAAGACTTTTACATTTAATGAAATATCAACGGGCCTTAAAAGGCCAAGAGGTGTAAGGCAACTTGGGCCACAAAGGCCCAAGTGGAGTTGGCGCCCCCCTCCTTAGGGGGGGTCCTAGTGGGGGAGGAGTTCAACGGGAGCGCCTACCCCGATTCTAAGTCACACCGATCTAGCGTGTAACACCTCATATCACTTTGCGGCCTCACGCACGGTATTCCCACGGGTGTCGCCTTGCCATGGCCCGAGACCGTTTGCGCCTTTTGGCTCACATATATGATAGTGTCGCTAGCATCCATATGACAGAGAACCCGGGCCGACATGACTAGTCGTGAGCCCAAAGTGGCACTAACTTACGGGAACAGGCATACATGAATCAACATCGAGCATGTCGGTCTGCAGCGTGTGAATCCGGGCTGTAGCACTGGGCTAACAGGACTCCGGGAACCCGGGCTGTAGCAGGCTAGGCAGGACTCCGGATGTCACCGCGTGACATTTCCCCGAAGGGACAGACACAGGAACGAAGTGAATCACATGCCGGCCAGTCAAGAGTTCTGGAGCAGTAGTGCTGGGCTAGCAGGACTCCGGTGAACCGGGCTGTAGCGGACTACTATGGCTCATGGAAGCACAAGACTACATTTCCCCATAAGAGAGGCTACTAAGCATAAACAACTAGGTTGTCGGATCCCACACATACCAAGCATTTCAATCATACACACAATATGCTCAATATGTGCAATACAACATGGCATCACAACAAGACTCTACGACTTAGAGTATTTATTCATTAGGCTCCGAGGAGCGAGATATTACAAACATGGGTCTCATGACCCAACATACAGAGCATACAAGCAACAAGCACATGCGGAAGCTTAACTTGTCTGAGTACAGACAACTACAAATGAAGAAGGCTGAGAAGCCTGACTATCTACAAGACCCTCCCAAGGTACAAGATCGTAGCTGAGGTAACAAGCTAAACGTCGAAGTCCACGCGGAACTACTAGCGAGACTGACATCTCTCTACAAAAACATAAAATAGGCAAACGTGAGTACAAATGTACCCAGCAAGACTTACATCAGAACTATCTACATATGCATCGGTATCAACAAAGGGGGTGGTGGAGTTTAACTACAGCAAGCCAGCTTTGACTCAGTGGCTAACCTGAACTACGACTGCAAGTAACTCTTTGAGGTGACGCACACGAGTCCACAAATTCACCATACCAATACACCACTATGGATCCGCTCCCGTTCCCGTACGAGAACGCCATCCATAGCACTCACACTTATCTTGCGCATTTTAGAGTATCCACTTTCACTTGTCTATGAACTATGCAAGGGGTCCAAGTTTCCATATCCGAGGTATCCGGCTATTCGAATAGATAATGATAACCCTGCAGGGGTGTACTTCTTCACACACGCTCTCGCCACTTATCGCCATGTACACGTCATGTACCTCGGCAACCTTCATGCGGAAGCCGGGCGAGGGAGTCGGCCATGACCTGACTAACCAACAAGTCTCTCGTCCAGGTTTATCGCCTATTCGGGTTCCATCCGCAAGGAGATCCGGCCGGGGTGTCGCTCACGGCCCCAAACGATGTGTGCAGGGTTCCCAAGCCCACCATCCGGGTGCCACTTGGTACACCGTGCCACTGTGCCTAGTCTGTCCCAAGCCCACCTGTACCGGGTGCCACTTGGTAGACTACCAACACTACCTACAAACACCAGAAACTAGTTGCAACTCCAGGACAGAGATCGAGTTGATTAATAAGCCGAGAGGGGCCGAGTTACCGGAACCCAATGTGTGGTAGTAACTTTTCATGGATCACAAACACAGAACTCAGTTCCTGAGGACGGCTGCAATGAGACAACCCACCATGTACTCCTACATGGCCTCTCGCCGCTACCTTTACCAAATCGTGTTCACACACTTAGCTCTCAACGGTAGGACATGTTCACAACGTTCCAATTCATTCCCGATGAATCAGACCTGACTCAACTCTAAGCAGTAGCAGGCATGACAACAAGCATGAATGAGTAGGCACATCAGGGCTCAAACAATTCCTACTCACGCTAGTGGGTTTCATCTATTTACTGTGGCAATGACAGGTCATGCAGAGGAAAGGGGTTCAGCTACCGCAGCATGTAACAGTTGAATCGTTGTTGTCCTAATGCAGTAAAAAAGAGCAGGAGCAAGAGAGTGGGATTGTATCGGAATGAACAAGGGGGTTTTGCTTGCCTGGCACTTCTGAAGATATCATTGGGTCTTCATCAGTGTCAACGATCACAGCATCGGTACAACGTCTATC
This sequence comes from Triticum urartu, assembly GCF_056163025.1. Lineage (NCBI taxonomy): Eukaryota > Viridiplantae > Streptophyta > Magnoliopsida > Poales > Poaceae > Triticum > Triticum urartu. The sequence continues at coordinate 280,339,262 of NC_141874.1, forward strand.
GAGAGGGGACAACCACCGGAAACAGAGAAGGAACACAATCAATGCAATGCACAACATGATGCATGATAATGACATGGCAATATGTTGTTGATTGAGCTAATGCAACTAGCAACACAATTAAATGAAGTTGGTTTGAACCCAAAGTTCAAATTCAAACTCCACATGTGGTTATTTAAATACCATTCATTTTATTTGTCCTAAACAGTGGCCTTAAGTTGTTCTAACATGCATGAAAATGGTACAGATGGATTCCTTGAATTTTTCTGATAATTTTTCATATATAATTTGTTTCATTTGGAGTTATGGTTGAATTTCTATGATTTTTAGAAGTTTATACTATTTTCTGGAATTTTCTGGATTATTATTAATCTAGAAAATGATTTACTGTGTCAGCCTGACGTCAGTGTGACGTCATCAGGTCAACAGCGTCAGCCCAGGTCAAACCTGACGCTGGGACCCACGTGTCATAGGTTCAGTCATAATTAGTGACTTTAGTTAAACCTAACCAAAAACATTAGAGGAGCTGGGCCCACCGTTCAGTGGCTGTGGGGGTTAATTAGAGCGCAATTAGTGGCTAATGGTGGCGCCACGTTGGCTTCGCCGGAGTTCACTGGCGGTGACCAAAACCGACGACGGGGACGCCACGGAAATACGCTACATGGAATGGTTTTGAGCGCCAGTTGCAGCTACGGAACGCCAAGACTCGAGCGCATTCATTGCAACAGGCGGCAGCAGCTGGGGTGGCCGAAGCTCGCCGGGAATGAGCTCGCGGCGGCAGCCGGAGTACGGGCTTGACGGCTAAGACGCTACGGTGCATGCGAGGTCGAAAGGACGGTGGTTCTGGGCTCCTGGGAGCGTGCTGAGGACGATAGCGTCCTCAGATGCGACGTGCGTGGGCTCTCGCCACGGCAGCGACATGGATGGCAGCGAGCAAGCTTTCGGTCATGGCGGGGCTACGGCCTAGAGGGTGAGCGCGACCAGGGGAGAAGGGGGAGACGACGCGGGTGCTCACAGCGCGTCCGATGGCGTCGTCGGCGAGGTCGGGTTGCTGCAAATCGAGGACGACGACTTTTGGTGCAGAGTACGAAGACAACGGCGATGGTGGCGCTGCGGGGCGCTCCGGCGTCATTTGGCTCGGCGGAGACGAAGAAGAGGTCGGGGCGGAGCTCTTGGGGATGGCAGAGGGGCAAGGGGGGTGGCTGTGGCCGCGGTAAACAGCGTCGGCGGCGACAAGCTCGCTCGGTTGTGCTCGGGAGGGGGAGCAAAGGAAGGGGAAGAGCTCAAGGGGGAGTGTGAGAGACCCAGGGGGTCGCATGGCGTCGGCAGAGGCGAGGGGGAAGCAGGAGGCGGCAAGCAGGAGCTGGCGCAGCTCAGCTTTGCGCTCTCCACGCAGCTGCCTCACCTTGTGGCAGAAGGTTGAAGAAGGCGCTGCGCTGGCTGGGCTGCATAGTGTTGGGCCGGCTGGGCGCCAGGTAAGTTGACCCAGGTAAGTCTTCTTCCTTTCCATTTGTTTCTGTTTTCTGCTTTTGCAATTTGTTTTTGATTTAGCAAAAACACCAAATCATTTCTATAAATCCTGAAATTAATTATGGGCAACAACTGAACTTTCTCAGAGGCCCTTAGCTATTTCCAGAATTGCTGGAGCATTTAATAATATTTATACCAATTAAATGCCCCAATTCAAATACTTTATGAATTAGTTCAAATATCCAGAATGGCCTAAAAATATTTGCATCATTTTTGGCAGATGTTTTCACCTTTAACAAAAATAATGAACATTTTCAAAGGCATTTTGGATTCATTGAAGATTATTTTAGGTTGAACCTATTTGACTTGATCTGGTGCTAGGGTTTCAACAATCCCCATTTCAACTTTCAAAGAATTTTAGACATGATGCATGGATGCTTGTGCAACTATTTGCAATCAAATTCTAGGGCTGTGACAACTCACCCCCACTAAACAAGAATCTCGCCCCGAGATTCAAGACATGAGGTAAGAAGACAAGGAGGCACAACGCTAACACAAACTTCACGATCTAGGTTGCACTTCATAAGAACGTTGATTCGATCATCATCCTTGTCTTGACATCTTGTTCTGAGAACTCCATCCAGCATGACAACGAGAAGAAAGGGAAAACTCTAGAAGAATCAATCTTCATGAAGATTGAGCAACTGACGATCAACTCACGGAATGAGATGTACAACATCTCTCGAGCTAAGACACGAAACATACATCCAAAGGGATGGAGTGAAACAAAGAACGAAGATTCAAGTTGATAAGCACAATTCCATGCTGAATAAGATGGTGCATGGTTTCAAGATAACGAGGAGTTATCTGCCATGATTCGATAATGGCACCTTAGGGAAAGTGACTTGCAGAAATATTCCCCTAAGTGGCAAAAGAATTACTTTTGATACAACGACCAAGGAAACTCTCTGTACCAGCCTAGGGCAATTCACAACCGATCGTTTGAAGAAGTCGGAAAGAATGGCATACTCAGACTAGAACAGATGATGTGGACTACCTTGTTGAAGACAACGCAATGGATGATTTTGCTTATCATCGGAGATGGATGGGATCCATGGTAGGACCACTTTTGAAGATGATCCGGAACAACAATTTCTGAGAGGGCAGCCCATGGGAAATTGGTACAACGGCGATGCAAGCTGGGAACAAAATGCAAATTCTAGGAATGATCCAAGAACTGGGGAGAAACCCAACAGTAGAGAGAGATTCCACTATTGGTAAGGTTATAGCATAACCGAGGAAACTGAGAGTAGATCCCAATTAATGCCGACGATAAATCCTAGTGATTGCGCGTGCTCTCAAGAACTTGAGCATTCCATATTCAACAAGTTTTACCAATATCCATGTCAAGGATCCCGGCAACACAACATACTACCATGATGAATAATGGTGGAGGACGCAGATGCAAAGAAAGATAACACTTTCTCATATTTCACCTTAGCGAGGCCAAGGGATCAAAATCTGGATGATCGACCGAGAAACATTTAGCACTCCGCTTCTAATGTTCTCCTTGATGTGCTAGCATAACCCATTTATTGATATGGTTTGGTATCTAGGACATCAAATAAAAGGTCGGACTTCAGAAACAGAAAAATCCATAAGGAACTACTATTGGAATAAATTCTACGAGATCCTTATGGGGAAGTGGCCAACTTCTTCAAACAAGATACTACAATAATAGGTCTTCCGGTCGGGTGTGTTGGCCACATCATCCACTTTACTGGTTACCGAGAGACCAATATTATAGATCTTGGGAAAATGTCCCAACCATCACATCTGCCTGAGATTCAGATCTGGTTGGTGTTAGGATATTCCAGACTCATCGTGTCTAGAAAGAAAATGAAAGTTTGCAACACAAATCGACGAGATGAAATTGCGAGATTCTCGGGAGATGAACTGTGATAGCAAGCTCCAGAGCATGAGCTGGTTCTGCTACAACATGTGAACACGCTGTCCCAGACAAGCATGGCCACATGGTAGTCTTATAATAAAACACTAGTGAGTTCTAGTTGGGAACCATCATCGCGAATAACGAAGTCTTGTGCATTACCATGGATTAGCACTTAACTCCTCCTCCTAGAACAAATCAGTCAGTGGCTTGGTGTGCTAGGGACACATATGGACTGGAGGTAGCGAGCCTATCAAACCATAGAATACTTCGCACATGCATGACTAACTTGGGATGATTCCAAAGGAAGCAAAACAAGCTTTCTCAAATCCACGACGGCAACTTGCATCAGATGCACATGAATTAGAGGAAGTCACATCTTTCAACCGGACATATGCTTCATGAACAGGACATGAGGGCAATGCTTATAAAGTTTCCAACACTAGTATAATGTTCAACATGAATCATGGGGGAGAAAAAATGTTGTTGATGGGCTCAACAGCAACTCATCAGAATTTCCATATCACTGGACGTCCACCATCATGTGAACACGGTGATAGCATTGGTTAGACCAAAAGATGTAATGGTGTATGCTCGAGGGATCAACCATGAGTAAGACATCATTACGAACATCATTGGTTCTGATTTGACTTGACGATAGCCCATACTCAAGTCAAAGTTTTGACAAGGTAATAGATCCAACAACTGATCACGAGGACCAATCGATGGAGATATCATCTTTCTTCAACACGTACACACAGAAGATATCCCTTAGAGATGAACTAAGTTAAGCTAAGCTTTTACCTTCCAACTCTCCAAGTTGTTGTCTAGCTCAACCAACTAGCTCAGGGATATCCAACACAGATCCTTGGAGAAGGAGTGGTTTACAAGAAACCAACTTGATCATGAACTCAACATAGCGGTCAGGTGACAACCTGGTAACACTTCTGAGAAGATATTCGGAAATTCACGAACCACCTACATGATGCTAAGCTCGAGATCAATCTTACTTTTCAGGGCAAGACGATATGATCAAAAGAGCAAGGGTTTGGCAAAATCCTAACCCATTGATCGAATAGTGCTCCGGAAATAAGGACTAGGTAGCATGATCAATCTTAGGATGACGATTCATTAACCAACATGCTAGGAATGAGAATACTATCCATTAACTACCAAGGAACAGAGTTGCTAGGAGTATTGATTTCACACATCACGATTCACTTGTTGGCATTCTGGTTATAACAACACAGGAACCGAGAAATGAACAATGATGGCAAGAAGTATCACTGCATCAAGAATTCATAAGATATGGTGCAATTCTCATGACATTCTTGATAAGAGAGAAGGTGACACTCCACGGTAGAACAGAGCAAAAGCTAGATTGGCATTTGGATCTGTGGATTACATCTGCTTTGACCCAATCCTAGAAATGGATAAGGTACTGGAATTTGTTTCTCCTAGTCATTCCGGAATAGTATGGCTTGATGGACCATAAGAATGATAGGCACCGAGGAACGAATGCACGCATACTCTTGACTATCAATTGATAGATGAAGGTCGGAATATAACTGAAGGGGGACAACTCAAAGGAACATATAACTTTCTGAGTTGTGTTTGCATAGATTAGTATGTCGAACGAGTTCAACATATTTCTTCCGGATAACCCATGCAGAAAGGTAGAGCTGGCAGAATCACAATTATGAATGGGGAACTCATCAAGAGCACTCTGGTTGTGATCTTTTGGTTCAAAAGAACTTCTGCCATATTGGCTCATGGTATTGAAAGAACGATATACCACGGGCCTCGAGGACTATCACAAGGTTACTAATATCTTAAGGGAACTAGCAAATACTAACAACATGAAGTAGGGTGAATCTCGGGTTCAAAACCCAGGAGTAGAATACCTACTAACTAAATAACATCACGAGATACTTTTGAGAATGGTGGCCAGAATCATCACACTGGGAACACAAAACATTGCTAGATTTCTGAGTGGTTCTCGAAGACACCTAGGGTCATAATACTAACTCCAACATACACGTCAAGGCAACGGAGTACCTTAACACACCGATTAGTGTGCTTAATTTGGCCCAAAAATACAACGGAACATGGAGGAAAGATTTGCAAGTGCATCAGACTATTTAGAAACCTGGGATGACTCGGACAGCATAACGGTTGTAAATGCTCAAAATGATGGCATAGCCACTCAACATCACAAACTCAAGGTTCTGAGGCCAGCTATGAACATATGGAAGTAGTAGGAACTGAACTGAGGCTTGAACTCAACAATCCTCGGCAACTACGATTTAGTAACACGTCATCCCAAGAGATAGAAGAGAAGCCTAGTTCTTAACCCTGTAGAAAAGATAAGATGACTCAGATCAGAATGTCATGAGGATAAGGAGTAAAAGAGCCTTACGTTCCCATCCACAATCAATTCCCTTATATAACTAAAGCATTTCTAGACACGAATTCGGCCAGCTTGGCTTGGAAATACAGGCAGTCAGGCTCTAATACCAAAGCTGTCAGGACCCCGATTCTAAGTGACACCGATCTAGCCTGTAACACCTCATATCACTTTGCGGCCTCACTGTGACGCCCCTGATTTGCCCGTACACTAATCATACACGCAAACGTGTACGATCAAGATCAGGGACTCACGGGAAGATATCACAACACAACTCTACAAATAAAATAAGTCATACAAGCATCATATTACAAGCCAGGGGCCTCGAGGGCTCGAATACAAGAGCTCGATCATAGACGAGTCAGCGGAAGGAACAATATCTGAGTACAGACATAAGTTAAACAAGTTTGCCCTAAGAAGGCCAGCACAAACTGGGATACAGATCGAAAGAGGCGCAGGCCTCCTGCCTGGGATCCTCCTAACTACTCCTGGTCGTCGTCAGCGGGCATCACGTAGTCGTAAGCACCTCCGGTGTAGTAGGAGTCGTCGTCGAAGGTGGCGTCTGGATCCTGGGCTCCAACATCTGGTTGCGACAACCAGGTAGAAGGGATAGGGGGAAAAGAGGGAGAAAGCAACCGTGAGTACTCATCCAAAGTACTCGCAAGCAAGGAGCTACACTACATATGCATGGGTATCAAATGGAATAAGGGTATCATATGTGGACTGAACTGCAGAATGCCAGAATAAGAGGGGGATAACTAATCCTGTCGAAGTCTACGTTTCTGGCAGCCTCCGTCTTGCAGCATGTAGGAGAGGGTAGACTGAAGTCCTCCAAGTAGCATTGCATAGCATAAACCTAACCGATGATCCTCCCCTTGTCGCCCTGTGAGAGAGCAATCACCGGTTGTATCTGGCACTTGGAAGGGTGTGTTTTATTAAGTATCCAGTTCTAGTTTTCATAAGGTCAAGGTACAACTCCAAGTCGTCCTGTTACCGAAGATCACGGCTATTCGAATAGATTAACTTCCCTGCAGGGGTGCACCACATAACCCAACACGCTCGATCCCATTTGGCCGGACACACTTTTCTGGGTCATGCCCGGCCTCGGAAGATCAACACGTCGCAGCCCCACCTAGACCAACAGAGAGGTCAGCACGCCGGTCTAAACCTAAGCGCCCAGGGGTCTGGGCCCATCGCCCTTAGCACACCTGCACGTTGCGTGGGCGGCCGGAAGCAGACCTAGCCTAGTGGCGTTCCAGTCCAATCCGGCGCGCGCCGCTCCATTGCTGACGTCACGAAGGCTTCGGCTGATACCACGACGCCGGGATACCCATAACTACTCCCACGTAGATGGTTAGTGCGTATAGACCAAATGGCCAGACTCAGATCAAATACCCAGATCTCGTTAAACGTGTTAAGTATCCGCGAACGCCGACCAGGGCCAGGCCCACCTCTCTCCTAGGTGGTCTGAACCTACCCTGTCGCTCCGCCTCAAAGTAACCGTCGGGGGCCGTCGGGAACCCAGGCCCACCTCTACCGGGATGGAGCCACCTGCCCCTTCAGCCCCCATCTCCGAACAGTATCACAGGTAATGTAACTGTGTAAAGTATATTGTATATGCCCGTGATCACCTCCCGAAGTGATCACGGCCCAATAGTATAGCATGGCAGACGGACAAGAGTGTAGGGCCACTGATGGAACACTAGCATCCTATACTAAGCAGTAGGATAGCAGGTAATGGTAACAACAGTAGTAGCAAGGATAGGCTATGCATCAGGATAGGAATAACGGAAAGCAGTAACATGCTACACTACTCTAATGCAAGCAGTATAGAGAAGAGTAGGCGATATCTGGTGATCAAAGGGGGGGCTTGCCTGGTTGCTCTGGCAAGAGAGAGGGGTCGTCGATGTAGTCGTACTGGGTAGCAGCGGCGTCGGTCTCGGTGTCTAGCGAGAGAAGAGGGGGAAGAAACAATAAATATAATGCAAACAATTGCATGACGATGCATGACATTATAAAGCGTGATGCTAGGTGTGCCCTAACGCGGTACGAGGTGGTACCGGTGAAGGGGGGAAACATCCGGGAAATTATCCCCGGCGTTTCGCGTTTTCGGACAGACGAACCGGAGGGGGAAAGTTGCGTGTTTGCTATGCTAGGGATGCGTGGCGGATAAACGGGCTGCGTATTCAAATTCGTCTCGTCGTTCTGAGCAACTTTCATGTATAAAGTTTTTCCATCCGAGCTACGGTTTATCTTATATTAATTTTTAAAGATTTTAAATCATTTTCTAGAAATTAGCATAATTAAATTAATTTAGAAATTGCAATTATGATGTCAGCGTGACATCAGCATGATGTCAGCAGGACCAAAGGTTGACTGGGTCAAACTTGGCAGGTGGGACCCGTTCGTCATTGACTGCCTATCTAACTAACAGATTAGTTAGATTAGTTAGCTAATTAGATTATTCTAACACTGGTTAATTAAGTTAATTTAATTAATTCGTTAATTATTTAATTAATCTTCTTAATCCTTAAAAAAATCATTTTGGGGCGGGGCCCATTCGGTCAGTGGCCCAGGGCCATTGCAGGTGTGCGGGCGCCAGTGGCGCGGTTACGGGCGCACCCATGCAGGGCCGAACCCGACCAGGGAGGCGAGGCGAGGCGAGGCCACCAAGGCGCGGTGGGCGCGGCGCGACAGCGCCAGCGGTGAGCGGGAAGGGGAGAGCCCGGGGTGGGCGCCGGAGTTGGCCGCCGGTGCGTCGATGGCCCGCGGGGCCAGAGGCAGAGGCGGGGCACAGGCAGCGGCAGGCTGCAAGAGGACGAGCACGCGCGGGCGGGGCACCGCAGGGTTGGCCGGGTGCGGCTGTCCGCGGGCGCCGGCGGGCGGCGGAGGCAGCAGGGGAGGCTGCAGCGGTGCGGGCCGCGGCAGGTGCAAGCTGACGAGCGTGCGAGGGTAGGGTGAGCACGGGCCAGAGGCACGGACGCGGGCGAGAGCGATAGGAGGCGAGGCCACAGCGGGGGGAGGCGGAGCACGTCGAGCTGCGGCGTGGGCGCGGCCAGAACGCGGCCCCGAGGCGTGGGCGGGGCGCGTGCGCAGTGCGGCGCGTTCGGCGATGCGGGAGCAGAAGCAGGGGAGAGGAGGCCGGGGGCGGGCACGGAGCAGGGGAAGAGCGGAGGAGAGGCTGGGCCTCACTTGCGGTGCAGGGGAACGGGGCGGTGAGGCTTGGTGATGCGCGTCGGGGAGGAGGACGAGGAAGGCGTGCGGTCCGGCGGGGAGGCCGGCGAGGTCTAGGCGGCGGCGTGTGCACCGGGCGGCGAGGGCGCGGTCGGGGATGGGCGCCTGCGTCGGGATCGGGCGCGGCTCCGATCTAGATCGAGACGAGGGGGAGAGAGACGTGGGGGAGGAGTGGGGATCGTGCGGGAGCAGTGGGGGTGGACCGGGCTAGGGTTTCCGTCGGTGGGGGGGTTATGGAGGGGTTAGGTGGGCCGGCCCGGTTGGATGGCCAGCTGGGCTGAGGCCCAGCGTGGGGGGGGGGGTCTTTCTCTTTTTTTGTTTTTTGTTAGTTTAGTTTTTCTCTTTTCTGTTTTATCTTTTCTTTTATTTATTTTCTTGTACTGTTTATTTCTAGTTTCTTTTATTTTTAGATTTATAAAAATTATAACTAGTACCTAAATTTGTATTTATAAACAATCTACTGTTAGATTAAATCTTAACCCATAATAAAATAGTTTTAATATTTTTATAAAATTCAATAGGCATTTGTTTAATTGTTTTCACTACTGTTTTAATCATTTTAGAGCCCTTAAACATTTTATCAAGGTTTGGTTTCTCCACCACAATTATCTATGCTATTTTTGGTTCACCCCGAACATTTTTGTTTCAATGTTTGAAAACTTTTATTGTATGCCATATTTGGAATTTGAATTTTGAACCGGTTTTTGAACTAACGAGGGATTGGCAGCAGTAACTGAGGTGACGTGGCATCATTAGCGGAGGTTCACTGTAGCTTAATTATCCGGGCGTCACAATTCTCCTCCACTACAAAAAAGTCTCGTCCCGAGATTTAAGAGGGGAGTAAGGGGAAAGTTCTGGTTACGATATGTTAACGGATCTTCTCGAAGAAGTTAATCCCTTCCATTGATGTCTTCAATTCTTTATTCCAATGCATCATGATGAAGTCGTCGTCCTTTCTTCGGGGAACTCCATCGTACTTACGAATAGGTAAGGGGCAGCCCTACCAGGATAGGATGTTATAAGGGAGAATCATCTAGGGGTATCCCAAGAATGAACATATGATTATCTCTCGAGTTGAACAAATGAAACACATCGAGAGCAAAGTAAGACGGTGCAATAAGAAGTTTCAAGCGGATAGGCAATCGTTCATTGCCTGAAACAGAGTGTGAAAGGGGTTCAGAGTAACATGAATAAGTATTACCAGAATAGATCACTAGCTAGGAATGTGGCTTATGAATTGCATAGAAAGCCACGCGCAAGGGACAACTTTGAAAACAAGGAGAGTCAGGTTTCGATCCTGTGGGACTGGTGGGTTATGGGCCCACCATGTGGGTTAAAAGCAGGAAGGGCGGTAACGTCTTGCACGATCGTGTAAGCAAGGCATGTCAGAGCTTAGCCTGTCAGTTATGTTGGCAACATCGTTGGTACCAAGGGCGAGGGACGAAGAGAACCATTCTCCTGCTCGTTGAACGAGGCGGACTAATAGGCAAAGTTCTCATCCATCGGTGGTTACTGGAATGTCATCAACAATAGAAACAAGGTCTTACTGACAGAATTGTACACCGAGGTGTTTACCTAAGTAGGAGAAAACTACTGCTTACATCATATAGATCACAAGAAGGTTTAAACAATCCCAATGGAAAGGAAAAGTGATTGTCAGGTTTAAGCAGAACAATGGAAAGGAAAATGTGTTTAAACACATATTTCAAGGGTATATCCTTCCCAAGGACAAGCAGAGTATGATATCCATGACAGGATATAATGTAGAAAACCCTTTAGAAAAGGGGAGAGAAACTTCATGACATTACCCATACAGTGGTGTTTGGATAATTTAGCAGGAAACATTTAGCATTGGCTTCAAATGTCCTTGTTGACAATCGGAGTACCACAAACATGCTTCGAGATAGCATTACATGGTCTTCAAGCAAGTTCAGACTTTGGAAACAAAAAGGGTCCATCAGGAAGAACTTATAGAATAAGTCTTACAATTTCCTCATGGAAGAATGGATAACCTTGCTAACAAGGAAACTATAGCAATAGGCCCTCCGGCCTGGTGTACTAGGCATGACATCACCTTACCGGGTCATATAAAGACCATTGTTATTACTCTTGGAAATATGTTCCCACCATCATATCTGATTGAGGTTCAGATCTAATTGGTGTCGGGATACCTCCGACTTAGTAAGCCTGAGAAGAAAAGGTGCAACACAATTGACGAGATGACAATGTAAGATTCTCGGGAAAAGAACTATGAAGTGATTTCCGTTAACAAGAGTTCATCATTAATCCAAGGAGAGGACAAGGAGGTGTCTGGTGAACTCAACGGCAATTCATCGAGATTTCCAAAAGATGGATTTCCACAATTAAGTGAACAAGGAGACAACATTTGTCAGATCAAATGATATAAGGAAGTATGCTCATGGAAAACATACACAATTAAACATTGGTTGAAAGGTGCGCCCAAAATATGGGTTGGGTTGCACGACCAATGTCAGAATGGTGATTCATTAATCAACAGTCTAAGAACGAACGGCCGACCATTAACTTCAAAGCAATAGGGTTGCTAGAAGTGCAGAATCCAAACAACACCGTTCACTTGTTGGTACCCCGGTTGGAATCAACACGAGGACCAAGAAAGAATGGTGATGGTGAGAAGTATCACGATACCAAGAATTCTTAAGAGGTGGTGAAATTCTCACAACATTCTTGACATAAAAGATGGTAATACTCCAAGGTAAAGGAGAACAAATGCTGGATAGTAAGGATCTCAAGGTATAACACAAAACACGAACAAGTTTGTGTTTGAACGGAAGGCAATCGAGTGGTCGATGATAACACAAATCATCGAGGGCAAGGATCGTATTTCTCATCAGGAATTCAATTGATATCCTTGAGGAGCTCGAAATGTTGATGATGATCATGACAATTTCTGTCGAGAGGTTTCATGGAGATGTAATCGGTCGGCGATGACATCAAGTCAAACGAATGATGAAGCGAAAGGTTATTGAAACCATGGGTGCGACACAAACTTGAAATCAAGTTTGTTGTTTGAGGTGAAACAATAAGACAAGGAAGATCGACGTAAGCCCAGCCCATCGTCGAAATTGTGCTCCGGAAAGAAGGACCAGGTAGCACAGTTAAAATTTGGCACGATAATGATATAGACGAGTAGGCTCGGAATGACGTGATCGAGTTCAGACTCGTAAGTAATGAAGGTTACCAAGAGTTGTTGAATCATAGTGCGGACTCAATTCAGTTGTCGGTGTCCTTGAGGGGTTCTAACAACTGAGAACCCGTTGGAAAAATGGAATCGGCAAGAATATTAGTTGATGAAGAACTCATAAGAAGTTATGTATCCCGTGGTATCCTCGAGATACCAGGGGGTAATACTCGATGACAGATCAAAGTAGAGGTTGGACTGGGGTATTGCTCTGCAGAAGACAAGTGCTTAAACTTGCACGAGAAACGGTACCTAAAAGAGAACATGGTCGAAACCACGATTGCAAAAGGCCAGATCCCAGATATAATATGAACTTATATCAAGGGAGTAATTAATTAAAGAGAAGCTTTAACGATAAGATCTACATCGTGTCCATGGGCATGAACACAAAGTTCAAGGTCGACTCCCACTTCTTCAATGCATAACCTTACATTTACCTTCCCTTTTCGAAGTTGTAGTGTTGAAAAGTTATCTGATGAAGCGTCAGCAGGGTATAACCCGCATAAATTTCGAGGTCACACAAATTAAGGAAGGCATAGGTTCAACCCGTCAAGGTATCGTAGAAACATATACCACAAGCCTTGAGAGTAAATATTACCAGCTCGAAAGAAGAGCATGGTTGGCAAAAGGAGAGGATACAAATTACCAAAGGCATTATGTATCGGAGAAATAACTCACAAGGTGATTAATTATGAAGGACATTGTCGGATAATAATCCAACAGTGGATATGGTGATCCACAATGGAGCTGATGTGAGTATCGATACCCAATCAGAGGAAGAAAGAATGCAAATGCATCGTTTTACAAAACATCTGAATAATTCAACGTTTAAATAACAAAGGATTTATGATTTTCAAAACAAGGGATCAGGAGCAAACGCTCTGATCAAGGACGGACAAGTTGAATAGACTTAGGGGTACAATCGATGGCAATCTGATTGGCCGAGGACCAGCTCACGTTTTAAATGACATCTGAGCTGGAAGGATGAATTCTATGTTCTGAGTGAGGATTGCGAGCTTCGCAACATATTGAGTCAATGGACTCAAAATGATATTGACAAGGTTGCCAATAAGACTATTATACTTATGGGATTAACCATAATGCAAGCAAGCAAGAATTTCAGGAGCAATAGGTTGCTCAGGATTTTCGGAAGACCGAATGGTATTTCGAAGAATTTTGTGAACTGCGTGAATATCTGGGGATGAGCGGATACTCGATGAGTGCGAGAATTATCCATAGGGGTATTCAGGTGACAAAGAACAGCAAGGCAGTAAGCTCGAAGGATTCTCGAAAATACGACGAGTATTTCGGGGTATCTTGTAATAACAAGACCAACTAGGGAGGTATGCAAGCATAACAACTGCAACTATTTATCCATAAGGGTTGATCGGTGGTCGGGAATTGCAAAAGCAACGGGCACAAGGTCTCGAGAGAAAATCGGAGAGTATCTTCGAAATCTTCTGGTGCAGCCGGCGATCACCTGGACTGAAGGGGCTCTCCGGGAGAAAGTATTTACGAGAACCTAAGTTAGATTTTTAGTAAATTCATTTAACCCGAATAGAAGAGAGATCAGAGTCCCAGAGTATAGGTCGAGGAATAAAAGATCGTAATACCACCCAAATGGCTACGTGGGCCCGTAAGCCACACAACCATGTTAGTAAACAGTTTTCACTGACTAGACTCGACTTCGGCCAAGGAGTTTGGAAGGGGGATTCCTACAGGCAGTCGGCTCTGATACCAACTTGTGACGCCCCTGATTTGCCCGTACACTAATCATACACGCAAACGTGTACGATCAAGATCAGGGACTCACGGGAAGATATCACAACACAACTCTACAAATAAAATAAGTCATACAAGCATCATATTACAAGCCAGGGGCCTCGAGGGCTCGAATACAAGAGCTCGATCATAGACGAGTCAGCGGAAGCAACAATATCTGAGTACAGACATAAGTTAAACAAGTTTGCCTTAAGAAGGCTAGCACAAACTAGGATACAGATCGAAAGAGGCGCTCCTGGTCGTCGTCAGCGGGCATCACGTAGTCGTAAGCACCTCCGGTGTAGTAGGAGTCGTCGTCGAAGGTGGCGTCTGGATCCTGGGCTCCAACATCTGGTTGCGACAACCAGGTAGAAGGGATAGGGGGAAAAGAGGGAGAAAGCAACCGTGAGTACTCATCCAAAGTACTCGCAAGCAAGGAGCTACACTACATATGCATGGGTATCAAATGGAATAAGGGTATCATATGTGGACTGAACTGCAGAATGCCAGAATAAGAGGGGGATAACTAATCCTGTCGAAGTCTACGTTTCTGGCAGCCTCCGTCTTGCAGCATGTAGGAGAGGGTAGACTGAAGTCCTCCAAGTAGCATTGCATAGCATAAACCTAACCGATGATCCTCCCCTTGTCGCCCTGTGAGAGAGCAATCACCGGTTGTATCTGGCACTTGGAAGGGTGTGTTTTATTAAGTATCCAGTTCTAGTTGTCATAAGGTCAAGGTACAACTCCAAGTCGTCCTGTTACCGAAGATCACGGCTATTCGAATAGATTAACTTCCCTGCAGGGGTGCACCACATAACCCAACACGCTCGATCCCATTTGGCCGGACACACTTTTCTGGGTCATGCCCGGCCTCGGAAGATCAACACGTCGTAGCCCCACCTAGACCAACAGAGAGGTCAGCACGCCGGTCTAAACCTAAGCGCCCAGGGGTCTGGGCCCATCGCCCTTAGCACACCTGCACGTTGCGTGGGCGGCCGGAAGCAGACCTAGCCTAGTGGCGTTCCAGTCCAATCCGGCGCGCGCCACTCCGTTGCTGACGTCACGAAGGCTTCGGCTGATACCACGACGCCGGGATACCCATAACTACTCCCACGTAGATGGTTAGTGCGTATAGACCAAATGGCCAGACTCAGATCAAATACCCAGATCTCGTTAAACGTGTTAAGTATCCGCGAACGCCGACCAGGGCCAGGCCCACCTCTCTCCTAGGTGGTCTGAACCTGCCCTGTCGCTCCGCCTCAAAGTAACCGTCGGGGGCCGTCGGGAACCCAGGCCCACCTCTACCGGGATGGAGCCACCTGCCCCTTCAGCCCCCATCTCCGAACAGTATCACAGGTAATGTAACTGTGTAAAGTATATTGTATATGCCCGTGATCACCTCCCGAAGTGATCACGGCCCAATAGTATAGCATGGCAGACGGACAAGAGTGTAGGGCCACTGATGGAACACTAGCATCCTATACTAAGCAGTAGGATAGCAGGTAATGGTAACAACAGTAGTAGCAAGGATAGGCTATGCATCAGGATAGGAATAACGGAAAGCAGTAACATGCTACACTACTCTAATGCAAGCAGTATAGAGAAGAGTAGGCGATATCTGGTGATCAAAGGGGGGGCTTGCCTGGTTGCTCTGGCAAGAGAGAGGGGTCGTCGATGTAGTCGTACTGGGTAGCAGCGGCGTCGGTCTCGGTGTCTAGCGAGAGAAGAGGGGGAAGAAACAATAAATATAATGCAAACAATTGCATGACGATGCATGACATTATAAAGCGTGATGCTAGGTGTGCCCTAACGCGGTACGAGGTGGTACCGGTGAAGGGGGGAAACATCCGGGAAATTATCCCCGGCGTTTCGCGTTTTCGGACAGACGAACCGGAGGGGGAAAGTTGCGTGTTCGCTATGCTAGGGATGCGTGGCGGATAAACGGGCTGCGCATTCAAATTCGTCTCGTCGTTCTGAGCAACTTTCATGTATAAAGTTTTTCCATCCGAGCTACGGTTTATCTTATATTAATTTTTAAAGATTTTAAATCATTTTCTAGAAATTAGCATAATTAAATTAATTTAGAAATTGCAATTATGATGTCAGCGTGACATCAGCATGATGTCAGCAGGACCAAAGGTTGACTGGGTCAAACTTGGCAGGTGGGACCCGTTCGTCATTGACTGCCTATCTAACTAACAGATTAGTTAGATTAGTTAGCTAATTAGATTATTCTAACACTGGTTAATTAAGTTAAATTAATTAAGTTAATTTAATTAATTTGTTAATTATTTAATTAATCTTCTTAATCCTTAAAAAAATCATTTTGGGGTGGGGCCCATTCGGTTAGTGGCCCAGGGCCATTGCAGGTGTGCGGGCGCCAGTGGCGCGGTTACGGGCGTACCCATGCGGGGCCGAACCCGACCAGGGAGGCGAGGCGAGGCCACCAAGGCGCGGTGGGCGCGGCGCGACAGCGCCAGCGGTGAGCGGGAAGGGGAGAGCCCGGGGTGGGCGCCGGAGTTGCCGCCGGCGCGTCGATGGCCCGCAGGGCCAGAGGCAGAGGCGGGGCACAGGCAGCGGCAGGCTGCAAGAGGACGAGCACGCGTGGGCGGGGCACCGCGGGGTTGGCCGGGTGCGGCTGTCCGCGGGCGCCGGCGGGCGGCGGAGGCAGCAGGGGAGGCTGCAGCGGTGCGGGCCGCGGCAGGTGCGAGCTGACGAGCGTGCGAGGGTAGGGTGAGCACGGGCCAGAGGCACGGACGCGGGCGAGAGCGATAGGAGGCGAGGCCACAGCGGGGGGAGGCGGAGCACGTCGAGCTGCGGCGTGGGCGCGGCCAGAACGCGGCCCCGAGGCGTGGGCGGGGCGCGTGCGCGGTGCGGCGCGTTCGGCGATGCGGGAGCAGAAGCAAGGGAGAGGAGGCCGGGGGCGGGCACGGAGCAGGGGAAGAGCGGAGGAGAGGCTGGGCCTCACTTGCGGTGCAGGGGAACGGGGCGGCGAGGCTTGGTGATGCGCGTCGGGGAGGAGGACGAGGAAGGCGTGCGGTCCGGCGGGGAGGCCGGCGAGGTCTAGGCGGCGGCGTGTGCACCGGGCGGCGAGGGCGTGGTCGGGGATGGGCTCCTGCGTCGGGATCGGGCGCGGCTCCGATCTAGATCGAGACGAGGGGGAGAGAGACGTGGGGGAGGAGTGGGAATCGTGCGGGAGCAGTGGGGGTGGACCGGGCTAGGGTTTCCGTCGGTAGGAGGTTATGGAGGGGTTAGGTGGGCCGGCCTGGTTGGATGGCCAGCTGGGCTGAGGCCCAGCGTGGGGGGGGGGGTCTTTCTCTTTTTTTGTTTTTTGTTAGTTTAGTTTTTCTCTTTTCTGTTTTATCTTTTCTTTTATTTATTTTCTTGTACTGTTTTATTTCTAGTTTCTTTTATTTTTAGATTTATAAAAATTATAATTAGTACCTAAATTTGTATTTATAAACAATCTACTGTTAGATTAAATCTTAACCCATAATAAAATAGTTTTAATATTTTTATAAAATTCAATAGGCATTTGTTTAATTGTTTTCACTACTGTTTTAATCATTTTAGAGCCCTTAAACATTTTATCAAGGTTTGGTTTCTCCACCACAATTATCTATGCTATTTTTGGTTCACCCCGAACATTTTTGTTTCAATGTTTGAAAACTTTTATTGTATGCCATATTTGGAATTTGAATTTTGAACCGGTTTTTGAACTAACGAGGGATTGGCAGCAGTAACTGAGGTGACGTGGCATCATTAGCGGAGGTTCACTGTAGCTTAATTATCCGGGCGTCACACTCACGCACGGTATTCCCACGGGTGTCGCCTTACCATGGCCCGTGTTCTCTATCATATGGATGCTAGCGACACTATCATATACGTGAGCCAAAAGGCGCAAACGGTCCCAGGCCATGATAAGGCGACACCCGTGGGAATACCGTGCGTGAGGCCGCAAAGTGATATGAGGTGTTACAGACTAGATCGGTGTGACTTAGAATCGGGGTCCTGACAGCCTATATGGCGACCTATGCGCAACCTATATGGCGACCTATGCGCCAGGAAGCATGCAGGCGCGTAGGGGGTACACTATTTCGAACGAACGGTGGGAACGATTTGGGCTAGCCCATTTCGTGCTCGTTGGAGTGGAGACTATTTCGGGCGCTAGGAAGTTTCTTTGTGCACGATAGGGAAAAGTGGTGCGTAGATGCTGGTTCGAGTTTGAACTACTAGTTTTGTTGCTATTTTCCATTCAAAAAAAAAGTTTTTTTGTTGTATGTTCGTAAGTTGGAACGGAAAAATGTATCGAACAAAGATTGTAGAAAAAAATTCATAAGAAAATGCAAAACACAGTATGATGTCAGGGACTCTTTTTGGTACTAAATTTTCTAAACATGTCATACAAACAAAATTGATCGGGAAGAAAATGTCATACAAGGGATCAAAATAATGTCTTTATCCATTTGTGTGGATTCTCTTGACTGTCGTAGTTCTTGTTGGAATTGTCTTGTAGTAGTTGTTGTACCTGTTTTATTAAGCTGAGCAAAAAAATAATTGCTGGTCATTATATTGTAACATCCACAAAAGTCATAATGAGGTAAGAAAGTAACAGTTTTAAATAGCCAGAAAAAATGTGAAGAAAATGATCTGAATGTGCTAATATTTTTCCTTGACCTTGCAATGCTACTCCATATAGAATTGGACACTTTACATACTAATTTAGAGTGAAAACATCCCGTGTTGATTGTAATTGAAAAAAAATTCACTCATTATGGAAAAGAATTTTATTATGTGGAAGCATTCCAAAAAGCAGTTTAATGTAGGCGATTGAATATGGATGGTAGGGGAAAATGTATTGTATTCTAATGAAACAAAGCACAAATGTATGACATATTTTTAGAAAAGAAGTTAGCCAAGAGTTTCTATAGTTGCTTGACAGATTACTATTTGATTGAACACTTATTCTCTGGGCTATATGCAAAACATTTTATGTTGAACTTTTTCTGCAAAGTTATTTGTAGTTCGACTGTTTCAACAATCAGGTTAACACTACAATAATTGCTACGTATGAATCTCAAAGCTAGGTAGATGTTTTTTTGAAAAACTTTATGAAAGGAATTATTAAAAAGAGAAGGGAAAATGTTTCAGGCTTTTTGCAGAGCTGCAATTGTGGCCTCGGCAGTTGTTTATTTGAATGATCGAAACCCATGTGGAATAACAGATTTAGAAAATACATAAGAAACATTTTGACAAAAAGAGTAACCAACTTTCATAACATAAATTATATAGAAGTGATAGAAGAATGGCAAGAACAGAGATAACCAACAGATGGAGGATGATAAAAAACGGTCTAGAACTTACATGGTTTTGTAGGAAGTTTCTCACTATAGGTAATTGAACTTCACTGTTGGGGTATGTTGCTATCTCGTACAAGAAAATTTCACGCAGAGCTTGCAAATCAGCCTGGAAGAAAATTTATTCTCTTTCAGTTGTACAGTTAAAAAATGAAAAGGTATTGGTCTGGAAATGATAGGATCTTACAGTTGAGAACCCTGGAACTCCCATTCCACGGTAGTTTTTTAAAATTTGCAACAAAAAAGTCATGTATCATACCTGGGATACATGAGATTGTAAGAACTGAACTTAGTTTACGAATATATGAAAACTGCAATTAACTAAGGTAATTCAACTGAAAATGTTGAATGAAAAAAAGAGAAGCTATGGACCTAAAATGAGTTCTAGGTACTGCAACAAATCTGTAGTCGGAGTCCTTTATGTTGAATGCAGTGCAGTTCGGGTATGTCAAGGCAAACAGTGTTTTGAAATTGTAGGCAACAGTGCTAATGATAGTGGTGAATCTATCTTGTCCAGAGCCATCAGGATTCAATGTCGAAGTACCTCCCGGATTCCAGGTTTGCGGAAATTAAAATTCACTTCTTATCATTGAAGCAAGGTAAGTACACGTAGAAAAATAGAAGCCATATCAGTTTGGTTTTGTAGGGATAAGAAAATAATGCATTCTTCATGCAAACATAGTGTTTAAAGAGAAATGCTCATATATGTTTTGTTATTCAAGTTAGAGAACTAATGAAATTTTCTCTATCCAGGCTGAATCCAACCATTCCTTCACTTAAAATATCTCTACAAATAGGATCTGAATGATCCAATAGAGGCCGCATTAATAATTCCTGCATTGTCGTTTGTGAAAAATATCAATAATACTAAAATGAGTGATGCTTATATCTTTTTTGGTGGATTTCTGTCACTAAGATGAAAAAGTACTTAGCACAAAATGAAGCGAGCACTACCATATCTTCTCTTTGCGGAATGTGTGTAATAACATCAGTGTTTGGGATAAGTCCTTGCCTCCCGCGGAATAGTTGGTTTGTATTAAGAATTTTCGAGTAACAATCTAAAAATGGGGACTCATCCAAGAGCCAGGTCTCATGAAATAGTCAAAGTCTTCTGATCAACCCAGACTTCATTTACTTGGAAAATCCTTTGGCTATTTTTTTATGAATGTAAACAAGAAAGGTTATTACAAGAAGTAGTACCAGAACAAGAGGCAGATAGAAGGAAAGAGGAAACATATATTATGAAACTAATGGCTTCAAGTAGTTGCAATTATCCGAAAACAGGTAAAATACCTTGAGTCCAAATGTGGTAGAGTTGCGTTCATAGTCTTGAAGAACTCAGGCTGAACCGGGCTTGAGAAAAATAACTTGTTGGTACTGCATGTTTTTGTTCTGGTAAACAACTGTTGCTGAAGAGAATTTCTGAAACAGCTTCTTCTTTCCTTCCATGATTTCTTTTATTTTGCATTCAGCTTCAAAGTCTTCTAGAAGTTTATATAATCCTGGATCATCAAGTGGAGTTCCAAATCTGTTTTCTGGTTGACCAGAGTTGATGCTGAAAGTCCTAAGAGGGCTATTGCTATGTAGAAACGAAGTTTTCTGATTGGATAACAGTGGATACTTGCCACTAATATTAACATTATAGGTGGGACCAACAGGCAGTGAAAGACTTGCGTTATTGCAACTAGTCATTTGATGTGGAAGTGTATCATGTAGACCAGCAGTTATAGCATATATTGAAAGAGGGAATATCATGTTCAACATTGATTCATGTTGAACAACTATATCCCACTTGGGTATTATTTGTAACAGCCTTGTTACTCTGATATTCGGCTTGTTCATCGATATGGCTAGCTACAACTGTAGGAACTAGCGGGTCAGGTGGTATTTCTTCTTGATCTTCTGAGCAATATAATGAATTAGCTGTTGAAACATGGCACAAAATGAGTTTAAACTACTATGTTCGAGTAGTACAGAAAGAAAAAATGTTAGTTGTTTTGATGAACAAACAAAACAGTAGTATTGCCTTTATTAGATGAGATAAATTTCCACTGAGTTATGCTGAATTTTTCTTCTCTGCATTGTAGAAGTTCTTTTCCAATCATTTCCCTCACTGAGTGATCAGTCTTCATTGATTCAACAATCACTATGTATTCATATTGGACAAAGAACAGGTACATACTTGAATTAGTAAAAAGTGATTTAGTTCTTGCTGGTATAAGCGTAAAAAGGTTACAAAGATGGGTTTAAAAAAGGAAGACCATATGAAGAATGATAAAAACAAATGCTGGAGAAATGATTACCTTGGAAAGTAGTAGAACCACCTAGGTCAGCTTGTGTTTGTTCATCCATTTGGATAACCTATGTAGTTGTTGATGCACTGAGCAATAGTAGGTCAAAATTTATCTGCTTGTCAATATGGAGAGATTCAGACATGCTTTGGATAAGATATTCAACTAATATTTTGTTGTTTTCTTCATCAAAAGTGGCTGGATAAATGTGAGGCCCAGGGAAATCAATGAAATCTATTGAAGAGAGGAATGGTTCTAGGACAGGATGATTTTCAGTTTCCAACTTGCATGAACAAGGATGACTTGTAGTATTGCTGGAGTTCATATTTGGAAGAGAATGAAATTTGGTGAGTTCATCACTCTTGTTCTGTTTGGATGGAATTTTGGGGCCAAAGCAATGGTGTGCCTCATCAATGTAGGAATGTATTGTTAGTATAGAATTTGATAGAAATGTTTGCCAGAATTTCCGAGTGCTACGTTCAACTCTTGCCTTTTCCTGATTCATAAAGCAAAAAAGTTTAGAAAAAATAATAATAAATTAGATGGAAAATATATGAGATTGTTGTTTTATTTTCTCTGCATTAACTAACCTATGCATCATGAACAGAAGGGAACTTTCTATTGATGTAGTGTAGAACTGATTCAGGTAGTTCCAGTTCTATTTCATTCAGTTCATCATTGAATGGGGTCGAAGATATGTGCTTCATATGGCAATGCAAATAATTAAGTTAAAGTTTATTGTTTCCAAAAAATAATTGCAACAAAATGACTAAAAGAAGAAGGAGCTTTGTTACTAGTAGCGACTTTCATTCTACAGTTTAGAAGAAAGAAGAGAATGGAAGTGGTTAATTCTTACTAGCAGCCTCCCAAACTGTTTTTCCTCTTCAGGCATTGTATCAAGAGCTAAAAAAGCATTCAGCATAGTTGATGACCACATTGGAAGCCTTGGGAAAATGTTGGAGGGGATCTTGTATTCATATGTGATTAGGAATTCAAAGTGCATGACCTTAGAAATGTTGCATGAAAGAATGGGCAGCAAAAAACTCTAATTAGTGAACATTCAATGAAGAGAGAATATATTATGAACGAGTAAATCAAATTAGTGTAATTCAGAAAGAGTTAAAGAAGAAAATTCTTACCACCAATATTAGTTTGCATCCCCCTGGCATGGCTGAGGGGTTGATCCTTATGTCTAATTTTCTAATTTGATGAACCAAGAAAGACAGGGCAAAAAGACACCAATTGTATTTGGGAACAGAATCTATGTCCACCAAAGCACTGAAGAATTTTTTGCTGGGTAGTCCCTTTGAGTTAGGTGCAATGAGGATAGAAAGATTCAATAGCAAGAATATCCTAGAGAAAGCTTCTTCAGTTATGGTAGGAGTAATCAGTGAGAATAGTTGCTTTGGAGTTGGAGTAGTTGATTGCAAGAATGTATTCATGAATTGAACTGTTTCATTGGTAGGGATTGTCTGAATTGGTAATCCTCCACATGGGATGCCTAGAATTTTGTGCACAACATCATCTATGAATTTGAATTTAAACCCATTCTTAAGTTCAATGTTGCATGTACTTGTGTTGAACTGGGCAACTAACTAGTGGAATAAATCATCCACATTCGAGTTATGAAATTTGAAGAATAGAACCGAACCCTAGCTTTCGTACTATCATCTTTTGATCGTCAATAAGATTTGATATGAAAATCAGGAACATATTAAGATGGTCCAGAATAACTGCCCGAAGTAATTTAATAAAAAGTTTAGAATATTTAGAAAATATGTGCACGGAAAGATGATTTCTATTGTACAGATGGAGTTACTTCAAAATCACTGAAAGTATAAGAAAATATGTTAGCAGATTGTTCTTGCTTTCTTCTTTTTATAAATTTTGTCATCACTTAATTCTGCCATATGTAGTTCTTGGATATTCCTCTTCTTTAGAAGTGATTCATTTGATGTAGACATCTGCAGAAAATGAATAAAGTTTAGTACAGACGCATTGATGGAGGAAAAAGATTCACTTAATACTTAAGTAACAAATGTGCTTAAAAAGAAACTACAAATGTTATGCCAATCACTTGTGCTTAGGACATTTAGTAGGGAAAACATTTAGTAGGGAAATATAAAAAAGTAGAGCATGATAATGGATGCTTTTTTGGAAAGAAAGTTGAACATTATTTGTGTTGGCAACTTTTGATAGAACATTAATGTTGACTATTTCATGGTTATCAAGTTGTTGGCCTTGTCTTGCCTTAATATTTTCATCTTCCATCTGCAATATAATTTGAAAAGAAAAAATAGTTGCAATGTTGAGGGCACTGAGAGCAAATGGTTAGTGCACTGACAGTAAAATGACTAGTCCAACAGTTGTTTGCCTTGATTGTGCATTTAACCATTTACTCATTTTCGTCGAACAGCAAGCGTGGAATAAAAATATTTTGCTCTGGTTGTACATCTTCCTATAACTACTCGGGGATGAACTCAAGGTGCATTGGTTGTACATCTTCCTATAAGTAGTTGGGGATGAAGTGAAGAACAGAGCGCTCTTGTAGTAAGATGTTTCTAGCTTGAACTGCTTGGTGATGAACCCAAAATCAAGCAGCATATCGAACTGAAAAACATGAATTGATCTCTGAAATTCCAACCAGAAAAAATGGGCACACCAAGATCTAGTGGATTAGAATCTACCAGATCTGAGCATATGCAAAGGAGGAACAAAACTTAGACATAAAAGAGGAGGACTATTTAAGAAATTGACCTGATGGATCTTAGGAAAATAGGTCTTCAAGTTGATGCCGATGGTATGGAGGTGGGCGACGGTGGTTTCCAGAGAAATAGAGGCAGGCGACGGTGCTGTCGAGAGAAAATGGAGGAAATGGGGAAGAGTGAGAGAGGGGAAAGTGCGGACACAAGTACCAGGCTCCGCCTATTGTGGGGTGGACCCCAGCTATCGGTTGGACAGGTTAGTATTATTTGGATAGATAAAAATAGGTAACCCTAGAAAAAAATGTAAAGAAAAAATGTCCTCATCCTCTCTCTGCGAGGCACCGCAGGCCGTGCTGGCAGCGCGCACAAGGCGTGCGTGTGTGTCCGCCGGCTAGGTTTGAGGCAGGAAAGCGGCGGACAAGGGGGGTTGTGGCTACGGCTGGCGAGGATTGAAGGTAGACAACCATCGCCGAAGAAGAAGAGCATCTCCGCCGCGGTACGAGCACCTACTAGGTAAATAAAATATGAAGTGCAGTAGAATTTCTTCAAGATAGTAGTGAAAACAGATATTCTTCTAGTTAATTTTCTTCGTGTTCCAGATAAATGTGCTCATGTCTGTTTTTGACAAAACTTTGGTTATCCAACAGTTCAATCAACCATGAATCATAATGAACTATCACCTAGTTCAGTCAGCAAACAGGGGAAGAAGAAGAAAACGAAAGGTGAAGATGGTCTTGAATGTAAGTTAAGATGGTGAAAAATCGTGTTGGATTCTTTGTCTCGTTCATAGTAGTGTCACCATCTTACAGATTGAAAAATATAGACAATAACTCAATCTCTCAGACAGGCTAATGGAATGCCCAAGAAAATGCAAAGGTTGATATCGTTTCCGTAGTCCGAAGTAGAACTGGCACATGACATGTTTGACTCTGTTCATATTTAATTTGAACGAATGGACAATGCTTGAAACAAAACGAATAGTATCATAAAACATAGTCTAAAATAACTAATATGTAAACAATTTTGTTGTTCTCTACGATTTATCAGAATTAAACGTGAAATGATTTGTACTGAAAATGATTAAATGGTACTGTTCACTTATCAGTACATGTTGTGTTGTTCTGTAGCATATGTCACAGGAAAATTCATTAAAGCATTTTTGATGATTTTCAAATGATGAAGCGAAAAAATGGCATCTGGAGAAGCCAAACTTGGGAAACCAGCAAAAAGAAGTACTAGAAAGAAAAATGACGTTATATCCAAAACTCTAGTTTCTAAAGTTTCAAAGTTTTGAAAATTCATTGTAGCTATTAGTAACTTTAGAGAAGAACTTACTCTGATGGATGAAAAACAAATTTGCAGGAAAAAGATGATGTTTTCATGGCTGAATTTGATCAGTACGTATTGCATCAGTCGATGAGAAAAGAAGTTGAGGCCAGTTTAACAAGTTCTTTGGGATTACCAAAATGCAATTTCCATTTTCATGTGCCATTGACCTTTGATTGATAGATATGATGGTCTTTAAAAAAACAGGTAATCATAAGCAGTCAGGAAGGTGTAAGCAAAAGTTATGGTGGTTCTTATTGTGGCACTCAGGAAGAAAATACTCATAACCGTGATTTGATTGTAACCGAAGACATTAGTGATACCATTCCTGTAATGGTGGAAGAACTTTGTATTCATGGGTCTCTGAAAGTAAGTTTTATACTCCAGCTAGGAACCTGATAGTGTTTTTTACTGTTTGTTTTATTGTAAATAATTGGAAATGTCCAGATTCATAGTTGTTAAATTAACAAAGAAAATGTAAAAATTGTAGGAAGTTGCTACTAATATTGAACTAGTTGTTGTGAATGAGAGACAGCAGTCTAAGGCTATTGACAAGGTAAATCATGCCTTTATTGTAATCTTGTATCATAAATTGGACTTATGTTGAGGAATTAAATGCACATTATGTTTGAACGAAAGTGTTCATTTGATGCAGGCTAGTGTTTCTGATAATGGATTCAGTGTAATAGTTTCTACAGCACATACATCAGAACAATTTTGCGAACAGGTATAGCACACACTTTGAATAAAAATGTAGAAGCAAAGAAAATAGTATGTTTTTTTTCTTGATCTGGTTGGTGCACACAAAAAGTTAGAAGTTAGCATGATAGGAAATCTGACATAGAATTCTGTGATTGTGTTCTTTTTTTCTTGTAGATAGTTGATCTTGTTGGGAATTCAAATGCTGAGCATCTATCTGAAAATGAAGATTCTGGTGATGAAATTGGAGCATGCAATGGGAAGGAAGAATATGTATTCCCTACGCCAGATGAATTGGAGAAGTCAAGTACACCCGCTGTTGGCATGGTTTTCTCTATGCTAGATGAGGCAGTCAAATTTGTGAATGTATATGCACAGATGAATGGTTTTGCAATGAAAAAAGGAAGAAACTACAAGTAGAGGAAGATCACTATACAGTGCTTCAAGAGTAGGAAGACATGTGAAACCAACTCGGGTATTAGGAAAAGGAAGAGGAGTGTAATCGAGAGAACAAACTGCCCTATGAATGTGACAGTGAAGCTAAATGAAGGGAAATGGTTCATTATGTATGTTTGTCTGGAACATAACCATAGCTTTGTGAGCTCGCCTTCACTCACAAAATTCTTCCTCAGCTATAAACACATGAGTGAAGCAGAAATACTCCTGTCTAAGTTGCTGCAAGAAAATAGGGTGAAACCACGAAGAATTATGAGCATATTTAGGAGGCTGCGTGGTGGGAACTTTGGTAATTTGAAATTTTAAATAAAAAATCTTGATAGCATGAAACAGGATGAGCGGATAAAGAAGATGAAGAACACAGATATTGAGTGGACTCGGCAGTATATCGAGAAGTTGCAGCATGAGAACCCTGGTTTCATCTATAAGATGCAAATAGGTGATGATGACACTGTGCGAAGCATTTTCTGGACAGATGCTCGGTTCAGATTGGACTACAAGTTGTATGGAGAAATCATATCCTTTGACAGAACCTATAGCACTAACAAGTACAACATGTCATTTTCGTCGATTGTTGGAATCAATGGACATGGGCGAACAATAGTGTTTGGTTGGGCGCTATTGCAAAATGAGAAAGCAGATACTTTCACATGGTTGTTTGAGACTTTTGTAGAAGTCATGCAAGGCCAGAAACCAGGGATAGTCTTGACTGATCAAGATTCAACAATGAAAGTGGATGTTCCTCGAGTGTTCGGAGATTCTCTCCATAGGTTCTGCATATGGCACGTGCTGAAGAATATGAAGGATAACATGGGTGCATACATGGCTTTGAGGGAAGGAATGGAAGAAGAAATGAAAATTGTACAGATGCAATCTGCCACTATTGATGAGTTGCAAATTGGCAAGAGTTTTGTGCGAAGTATGACTGTGCAGTGCAAGATCATATTAAAAGGATGTGGGAAATACGTGCCCATTTTCAACTCATCAACAGTGGCAGATTTGGATCCATACGTTTCATGCTATGGTTAGGTTTACCTTAATTCTTCTTTCGTATTTGCGCATGCTTGCGAGGGGGGTTAATCATAAGTGGGATGCTTGTCCAAGGAAGGGCAGTACCCAAGCACCGGTCCACCCACATATCAAATTATCAAAGTAACGAACGCGAATCATATGAGCATGATAAAACTAGCTTGACGATAATTCCCATGTGTCCTCGGGAGCGCTTTCCTTTATATAAGAGTTTGTCCAGGTTTGTCCTTTGCTACAAAAAGGATTGGGCCACCTTGCTGCACCTTTTTTTACTTTTGTTACTGGTTACCCGTTACGAATTACCTTATCACAAAACTATCTGTTACCGATAATTTCAGTGCTTGCAGAGAATACCTTACTGAAAACTTCTTGTCATTTCCTTCTGCTCCTCATTGGGTTCAACACACTTACTTATCTAAAGGACTACGATAGATCCCCTATACTTGTGGGTCATCAAGACTCTTTTCTGGCGCCGTTGCCGGGGAGTGAAGCGCCTTTGGTAGGTGCAATTTGGTAAGGAAAAATTTATATAGTGTGCTGAAATTTACTATCACTTGTTACTATGGAAAATAATCCTGTGAGGGGCTTGTTTAGGGTATCTTCACCCCGACCAGTAGAGCAAAGAGTTGCTCCTCAACCTACTGAACCTACTGAAAATGTTTACTTTGAAATTCCTTCGGGTATGATAGAGAAACTGCTAGCTAATCCTTTTACAGGAGATGGAACATTACATCCCGATATGCACCTAATCTATGTGGATGAAGTTTGTGGATTATTTAAGCTTGCAGGTCTGCCCAAGGATGTTATCAAGAAGAAGGTCTTCCCTTTATATTTGAAGGGAAAGTCATTGACATGGTTTAGGCTATGTGATGATATTGGATCATAGAACTACAACCGATTGAAATTGGAATTTCATCAGAAGTTTTATCCTATGCTTCTGATTCATCATGATCATAATTATATATATAATTTTCGGCCTTGCGAAGGAGAAAGTATCACTCAAGCTTGGGGGAGGCTTAAGTTAATGTTATATTCATGCCCCAATCATGAGCTCTCAAGAGAAATTATTATTCAAAAAATTTATGCTCAGCTTTCTCTTAATAATCGCTCCATGCTCGATACTTCTTGTACTGCTTCTTTTATGATGAAGACTACTGAATTCAGATGGGATTTTTTGGAAAGAATTAAACGCAACTCTAAAGATTGGGAACTCGACGAAGGTAAGGAGTCAGGTATAACACCTAAGTTTGATTGTGTTAAATCTTTTATGGATACCGATGCTTTTCGTGAATTTAGCACTAAATATGGACTTGACTCTGAGATAGTAGCTTCTTTCTGTGAATCATTTGCTACTCATGTTGATCTCCCTAAGGAGAAGTGGTTTAAATATCATCCTCCCGTTGAAGTAAAAGTAGTCAAACATATTAAAGTTGAAGAAAAGACTATCACTTATAATGTTGATCCTATTATTCCAACCGCTTATACTGAGAAACCACATTTCCCCGTTAGAATAAAGGATCATGCTAAAGCTTCAACTATGGTTCGTAAGAGTAATGCTAGAACACCTACACCCTCTGAGCAAATTAAAGTTGAACCTAGTATTGCTATGGTTAAGGATCTCTTGGTCGATAATATTGATGGCCATGTTATTTACTTCTGTGATGAAGCTGCTAGAATTGCTAGACCCGATACTAAAAATAAACATAGACTTGTTGTTGGCATGCCTGTCATTTCTGTTAAAATAGGAGATCATTGCTATCATGGCTTATGTAACATGGGTGCTAGTGCGAGTGCAATACCTCATTCCTTATATGAAGAAATTATGCATGATATTGCACCTGCTGAGATAGAAGGTATTGATGTTACAATTAAGCTTGCCAATAGAGATACTATTTCACCAATTGGGATTGTTAGAGATGTTGAAGTCTTGTGTGGGAAAGTTAAATATCCTACTGATTTTCTTGTTCTTGGTTCCCCACAAGATGACTTTTGTCCAATTATATTTGGTAAACCCTTCTTGAATACTGTTAATGCTAAGATAGACTGCAAAAAGGATATTGTTACTGTTGGTTCAGGGGATATGTCTCATGATTTTAATTTTGCTAAATTTTGTAGGCAACCCCATGATAAAGAATTGCCTAGTAAAGATGAAATTATTGGTCTTGCTTCTATTGTCGTGCCTCCTAATGATCCTTTAGAACAATATTTGCTAGACCATGAAAATGATATGTTTATGAATGAAAGAAAGGAAATAGATGAAGTATTCTTTAAACAGGGAACTATTTTGAAACACAACTTGCCTGTTGAAATTCTAGGGGATCCTCCTCCACCCAAGGGTGATCCCGTGTTTGAGCTTAAACCATTACCTGATACTTTTAAATATGCTTATCTTGATGAAAAGAAGATATATCCTGTTATTATTAGTGCTAACCTTTCAGAGCAGGAAGAAGAGAAATTATTGAAAAATCTAAAGAAGCACCATGCTGCTATTGGATATACTCTTGATGATCTTAAGGGCATTAGTCCCACTCTATGCCAGCACAAAATAAAATTTGAGAAAGATGCTAAACCGGTTGTTGATCACCAACGATAGTTAAATCCTAAGTTGAAAGAAGTGGTAAGAAATGAAATACTAAAGCTTCTGGAGGCAGGTATAATTTATCATGTTGCTGATAGTCAGTGGGTAAGTCATGTCCATGGTGTCCCTAAGAAGGGAGGTATTAGTGTTGTTCCTAATGATAAAGATGAATTGATCCCACAAAGAATTGTTGCAGGTTATGGAATGGTAATTGATTTCCACAAATTAAATAAAGCTACTAGAAAGGATCATTACCCTTTAACTTTTATTGATCAAATGCTAGAATGATTATCCAAACATACACATTTTTGCTTTCTAGACGGTTATTCTGGTTTCTTTCAAATACCTGTGTCTAAAGAGGATCAGAAAAGACTACTTTTACTTGCCCTTTCGGTACCTTTGCTTATAGACGTATGCCTTTTGGTTTATGCAATGCACCTACTACCTTTCAAAGATATATGACTACTATATTCTCTGACTTTTGTGAAAAGATTGTTGAGGTTTTCATGGATGATTTCTCCGTGTATGGAACTCCTTTTGATGACTGCTTAAGCAACCTTGATCGAGTTTTGCAGAGATGTGAAGAAGCTAATATTGTCTTGAATTAGGAGTAGTGCCACTTTATGGTTAATGAAGGGATTGTCTTGGGGCATAAAATTTCTGAAAGAGGTATTGAAGTTGATAAAGCTAAAGTTGATGCTATTAAAAATATGTCGTGTCCCAAGGACATTAAAGGTATAATAAGTTTCCTTGGTCATGCCAGTTTTTTAGGAGGTTTATTGAAGACTTCTCAAAAATTTATAGGCCTCTAGCTAATCTCTTACAAAAAGATGTTCCTTTTGTCTTTGATGATGATTATGTTGAAGCATTTGAAATACTTAAGAAAGCCTTGATTTATGCACCTATAGTTCAGCCACCAGATTGGAATTTACCCTATGAAATTATGTGTGATGCTAGTGATTATGATGTAGGTGTTGCTCTAGGACAAAGAGTTGATAAGAAATTAAATGTTATCCAATATGCTAGTAAAACTCTAGACAGTGCCCGGAGAAATTATGCTACTACTAAAAAAGAATTTTTGGCGGTTGTATTTGCTTGTGATAAGTTCAGACCTTATATTGTTGATTCTAAAGTAACTATTCACACTGATCATGCTGCTATTAAATATCTTATGGGAAAGAAAGATGCTAAACCTAGACTTATTAGATGGGTTCTCTTGCTACAAGAATTTGATTTGCATATTATTGATAGAAAGGGAGTTGAGAACCCCGTTGCAGACAACTTGTCTAGGTTAGAGAATGTTCTCGATGACCCACTCCCTATTGATGATAGTTTTCCTGATGAACAATTAGCTGTCATAAATGCTTCTCGTACTGCTCCATGGTATGTTGATTATGCTAATTACATTGTTGCTAAATTTATACCACCTAGTTTCACATACCAGCAAAAGAAAAAGTTTTTCTATGATTTAAGACATTACTTCTGGGATGGCCCGCACCTTTATAAAGAAGGAGTAGATGGTGTTATTAGACGTTGTGTACCTGAGCATGAACAGGAACAGATCATACGCAAGTGTCACTCTGAGGCTTATGGAGGACACCACGCTGGAGATAGAACTGCACATAAGGTATTGCAATCCGGTTTTTATTGGCCTACTCTTTTTAAAGATGTTCGTAAGTTTGTCTTGTCTTGTGATGAATGTCAAAGAATTGGTAATATTAGTAAACGTCAAGAAATGCCTATGAAGTATTCACTTACTATTGAATCATTTGATGTTTGGGGCTTTGATTATATGGGACCGTTTCCTTCCTCTAATGGGTATACACATATTTTAGTTGTTGATTACGTTACTAAGTGGGTAGAAGCTATTCCAACTAGTAGTGCTAATC
Source organism: Triticum urartu (assembly GCF_056163025.1). Lineage (NCBI taxonomy): Eukaryota > Viridiplantae > Streptophyta > Magnoliopsida > Poales > Poaceae > Triticum > Triticum urartu. The sequence continues at coordinate 280,371,629 of NC_141874.1, forward strand.
ATAACACCTCTATTAAGATGCTTAAAGAAGTTATTTTTCCGAGGTTTGGAGTCCCTAGATACTTAATGACTGATGTCAGTTCACATTTTATTCATGGTGCTTTTCGTAAATGCTTGCTAAGTATGATGTTAATCATAGAATTGCATCTCCATACCACCCACAGTCTAGTGGTCAAGTAGAACTGAGTAATAGAGAGATTAAATTAATTTTTCAAAAGACTGTTAATAGATCTAGAAAGAATTGGTCCAAGAAACTTGATGATGCATTATGGGCCTATAAAACTGCATATAAAAATCCTATGGGTATGCCTCTGTATAAAATGGTTTATGGAAATGCATGTCACTTACCTCTCGAACTAGAACATAAGGCATATTAGGCCATTAAAGAGCTCAATTATGATTTCAAACTTGCTGGTGAGAAGAGACTATTTGACATTAGCTCACTTGATGAGTGGAGAACCCAGGCCTATGAGAATGCCAAGCTATTTAAAGAAAAACTTAAAAGATGGCATGACAAAAGGATACAAAAGCGTGAGTTTAATGTAGGTGATTATGTTTTATTATACAACTCTCATTTACGATTTTTTTGCAGGAAAATTCCTCTCTAAATGGGAATTTCCTTACATTATCGAGGAGGTCTGTCATTCCGGTGCCATAAAAATCAACAACTTTGAAGGCACAAATCCAAAGGTGGTGAACGGTCAAAGAATCAAACATTATATCTCAGGTAATCCCATAAATGTTGAAACCAATGTTATTGATACCGTAACCCCAGAGGAGTACATAAGGGACACTTTCCAGAACGTTTCAGACTCCGAAAAGGAATAGGTATGTGGTACGGTAAGTAAACCGACTCCAAAACAGTTCTAATAGCATTTTTTCTTCGTTTTGGAATATTTATGAAAATGGGAAAATAAGAAGTAGTCCGAAAGGGACACGAGGCATCCACAAGGGTGGAGGGCGCGCCCCCTGCCTCATGGGCACCTCGTGTGCCCTCCGGACTCTGTTTTCTTGCACATACTTCTTTTGGTCGGCAAAAATTCATTATATAATCTCCCGAAGGTTTTGACCACCGTACCACGCAAATATATCCTGCTTTTGTTACGAGCTGTTTTTTCTGACAGATCTAGATCACCATGACGTCTTCAACCGCCCCCAAGGACAAATTTTTCAAGAAGGTCATCAACCCCTACCTCGCGGAGGTGCTGCAACACCCTCAAACCATTGAGATGCGTGAGGTGGTGCTGCACATTCACGATGTTGAGGGACCAAGGAGGACCGGAAGCGTGGAGACAAGACTCGAAGCAAATGGAGCAACAAGTTTTCAAGTGCTAGGGGATGGTGAACGCAGACTCAACGCCAACCACATGATGATCGCGGATTTCACCAACAACCACAATCTGGATGCCAAGAACATTGGGGAGACCATCTTCAAGCTTCACGAGAAAATCAAGCACCTCCAAGCCCAGATCTATGACCGGCAAAACCAAAAGTGTGAGTATGAATATAGATTCAAGAGGATGAGTTTGGTTGCAGATTTGAGGATCCCGAAGACTCGATCATCCTTCTATGATGGTGAGCCTATGCCTTGGAAGATGGGCGACAAGCCTACATCATCAACAACTCCATCATCACCATCTCCGAAGAAAGAGACATAAATACGTGGGTATGGGCACTCCCCTTGGCAACTTCCAAGCTTAGGGGAGGTGCCCCGATATCGTATCACCATCACACTTCTACCTTTACCGTTTTTCTTAGTTCGATCCTTTTGGTTATATCTTGATCTAGTAGAATAAAGTTTAGTATGATCTAGCTTTGAGTTTTGTGTTGATCCTTATCTATGTAATCGAGTACGTGAGCTATATATAATAAAGATTAGTCTTAAGTCGAGGGCTTGGTTATCTTGCTATGATCTTGAGGGAATAAAAGAAAAAAAGAATAAAAAGAAATAAAGAGATCATATTGATCTTATGGAGAGTAATGACTTCACATATAAAGAGTATGATGAATAAAAGTTGTTGAGAGCTGACAAACATAGTTTTGGTCATCGTTGCAATTAATATGAAGTAATAAAGAAAGAGAGGTTTTCAGATATAAATATACTATCTTGGACATCTTTTATGATTGTGAGCACTCATTAAAATATGACATGCTAAAAAGTTGATGCTGGACAAGGAAGACAACGTAATGGGTTATGTTTTCTTATATCCAAAATAAATTATATTGTCATGGATCATCCAACATGTTGAGCTTGCCTTTCCCCCTCATTCTAGCCAAATTCTTTGCACCAAGTAGAGATACTACTTGTGCTTCCAAATATCCTTAAACCCAGTTTTGCCATGAGAGTCCACCATATCTACCTATGGATTGAATAAGATCCTTCAAGTAAGTTGTCATTGTTGCAAGCAATAAAAATTGCTCTCTAAATATGTATGATCTATTAGTGTGGAGAAAATAAGATTTATACGAGCTTGTGATATGGAAGAAATAAAAAGCGACGGACTACATAATAAAGGTCCCTATCACAAATGGCAATATAAAGTGACGTTCTTTTACATTAAGATTTTGTGCATCCAACCATAAAAGCACATGGCAACCTCTGCTTCCCTCTGCGAAGGGACTATCTTTTATTTTTGTCTTATACCTTATACAAAACTCATGGTGATCTTCACCGTTCCTTTTTACACTTTATCCTTTGGCAAGCACTATGTGTTGGAAGGATCCTGATATATAATTGGATGTGGGTTTTCATAATAAAGGTCTCTAATGCATATCTTCGACTGAAGTTGCACTCTTGAGCTTAGCTTTGTCGACAATGGCCTTTGATCTCTCGAGCTGTCGAAGAAGAAGCGAGAATTCCTAAAATATTGTAGAGATGTTGTTAGGAATCTAGAATGGCTCTTAAAAATGAAGTCCAGAAGTTGAAAGAATGGCTACTATCTTGGTATTAAGTTCAGTAGAAGTTGCAAGAAGATATTGCCATGTCGAAGGTGTTGTCCATATTTTATTACCTCTGAGGTTTCACTCTCAAGGAAAACACTCTTCAATCGACTATCTGCAAGATATAACAAGGTAAAAGATTGTCAAAGAGGTCAAGAAAGATTGTTGCGGCTAAATAATAGGAAAACTTGTCAGCCACAGGTTTTTTTGTGCCCCCCTGCATACAAACAACAATCATCAACTTCCATATACATGGACTTTATTTTCTGACAACATGAACTTTGTTGTTGTCGCTGTACATGAACTTCTCCTATAACCAACTATTTGACTGCATAGAGCACCTAGTGCAAGAAAAGAAAAATAGCCTCCTTATCTACTAAAAGGTGATGGTTTGTTGGGTCATCTCTGCACAAACTTTATATATCCAGGGCAGAGTGCGCGGAAACACTAGCTTACAGGCTCTGTCATTAACTTGAGCAACCAGTCCTGCCATCATATGGTACACAATTTATTCAAGCCAGCAATTTCACTTTCAGCCACTTGCTTGGTGGTATTGCATGGCAGGACGTTGCTCCCGCTTCTCACAACTGTCTAGTTGTAGATCTTTACAGGCCTCTAAAATGAATGGCGGTTCTGCGCACAAAATATGAAATTAGCAAAATTCCAGACAACATGCCTGATATTATTGGCACAAGTTGCAACAATGTGCAGCAAGTACCTGGTTAGCACTATGTGCCTTTCTTGGCGCTGTGTCCGGGTGCTCCAGTCCAAGATACTGCTCCCAAGCTCCATACATGTTTATCTAAACAAGTTTATTCAATTGAAATCAAATTAAGCGCTACAAAAGCTGCTTCATCAAGTAGATAACTAGCATCGTAGTACCTGAAATCTCGTGGCTACAGTGTCAGAATCTTCAAAATAGTCTGGGCAACCAAGGGATATGTACGCAAATTTCCACTATTCAAATAGAACATTTGTTAGCACCGGCCAAGTACATTTTAACCAATGTTTGCACTAGGTGTCAGCTCCACATACAAAATGCAAGATAAACACGCCTCGGAGAAATAAAAAGATAGTATGTATCATGCTTAAAGCAGCCCAACAACTTCAAATGGACAAAGCCTAATTTTCTAGAGATTACTGCCAAGCTTAGACCAATGTAGTCGATTAATTATATGCATTGTGGATGATGTGTCATGCAGATAAGCAACTCATGTCCTGGCCCACAGGGAGTTGTCGCCAGTAGGGATGGACCCCCGCTATCTTCCAATAAGTATTAATACTTCCTCCATCCCAAATTAAGTGTCTCAATTTTGTACTAACTTTAGTACAAAGTTGTACTAAAGTTAAGACACTTATTTTGGGACGAAAGGAGTACCTTTCCAATTAGGTTAACACCAATTTAGAGAAGCATAATTTAGTTATTTATTTTAGATTGTTAGACTTCGAAACACAGAGGACCGCTTTGATGAAATTAAGAACCTCCACTATATCCCCCATCACCTAAGAATTCATGAACCAAGGTTTGTGACAGTATGTGTCAGAATATTTAAAGTTCCACATCGAAATATATAGGCGATAAGCCGCTAACGAAAAACCTACCAGAAAAGAGAAAAAGCTTACGCTTTTCATAATCATTTTATGAGCGCCAACCAAAATTTGATATCTAACTGTGTTTCTTAAGCCCCGAGTGAGACCTTGGGCTATAAATGCCAACACGGATATTTGATGTTTGACTGGTGTTAAATATTCTAACTAGTAAGCATACACATATCTCAATAACATCACATCTAACAAAGATTGGGAGGCGAACACGGATGCACTATGCCGCTATAGCAAAAAAATAAAACCACATATTTATATACATTGCAATATATGCTGCAGAAACCATGGAAAAATCCTCTTTACCTTGGAGAAATCCTCATCTGAGACCTTCAGCTTTTTCTGTAAACATTCTTTAATAGAAGATAAGGTCTCATCCTCACGAATAACCATAAAGAAAGGTTCTCCAAAATTTTGAACTTGCTGTGGAAATCAGGATAAATATCAAGCATGTGGTTAACTAGAGATCCAAATATGCTATCAGAAGCAGACCAAGGAAATCTTTCTTAGCAATAATTGCCTTGCCCCCAATTCCATCATTTATGCTGGATGGTGGGCAGAACACAACAATGTCAAATATTGGAGTATTAGAGACACAGCTAAGCATTTCTTTCAGTGAATGACAAAGTAACTTAAAACCAAATGTGGTACAATGACTAAAAGTTCGTCCAACTGCATTTGAGGAACTACTCACAACCAGGCTGTATTTTTTGTGTTTTACAGAACACAACCAATAGCATAATCGGTTTGATGCCAAAAGTTGGCATGCCAAATTTTGGCACTAATATTGGCTAGAGATTGGTTGATTGCTAATTTTCAGAGAGGATTTTTTGTTCAAGGCATATACACAAATAGCTTGTGTGCACTGCTAGTAGAAGAGAGGGCAGCTCGATGCGGACACCCTAGGGCGTGGGGGCAGAGTCCAAGGCGGCAGTAGCATGGAGGAAGAGGGGCAGCAGTAGTATGGAGGAAGAGGGTCGGCGGTAGCATGGAGGAAGAGAGGCGGTAGTGATGACTAGGTGGTGTGCGGCGGCTCTGTTCCGCACAGCGGAGCCGGGAGGCCGGCCGAGAGGAGGAAGGTGGCAGTGCAGGGTGGCGTGGGCGGCTCTCATGCAGGCGGCGGAGGGAAGAAAGTGAGCACAGGGGAGGGCCACATGTGGGGGAACATGCATCGAGTCGCTGATCTAGGGAGGCACTGGAGGGAAGAAGGCCACGATGGGAGAGGAGGAAGGTCGCAGCGGCAGAGGAAGAAGGTTGCGGCGGCCGAGGAGAATGGATGCGTCCGCCGTCGGTGATCGAGGAGTGGCGGCGTGGGCATCATCGGAAGCTGCGGTGGGTGGAGGGGACTGGGAACCTTGGCGGCGACCCGGGACAATGCGGGGGCGGCGGCGAGCCGGGAGGGGGAGGCCGCACGCGGGAAGGAGGAGGCGGCAGAGCTAGTGAGTGGGGGTGGCGGCTCCGGTGGCCAGCAGCGGGTGGGCGTTGGGGTCGGGTGGCCGGCGGCAGGAGGTGCGTCGGGGTCGGGGGTCGCGGCGGGAGGTGGTCGAGGGATCCGACAGTGCGGGAGGTGGGGTCGGGGTTGGGCATGGGCCGATCGTTTTTTTTTGTTTTTGGTAGTTTGGAAACGTCCCATCGGGCCTGTATAAGGGTTGGCTGTGATCCAAATAGTTATTCCAAATATATATATATATATATATATATATATAACAGTACTATTTTAATCCTGAGATCAAAATAACTATTTGGATCACAGAGCCCTATATAGGAGCGATCGGGTTGTTCCCGAACTCCACAACCCGCTGCGAAAAAAAATTCCTACCCCACCACCCCACAACCGCTCGTCCCTAACCTCTCCCGCGATCCCCTGTGATCCACCACGACAGCGCCTCCTTCCCCTGGATCCAGCGCCTCTCGCCGCCGTCTCCCCGGCCCCGGCGCGCCTCTCTCCCTCCCCAGATCGCCTCCCGCCGCCTCCTGCTTCTCGCCGCCCCCATGCCTTCACCCTACAACGCGCCGCCGCCCTACATCTCGCCGCCACCGCCGCCCTCCCTGGATCTCACCGTCGCGTGCCTCCTTGCCTAGTGCACTGGCCCACCTTCCCCGCCCCCACCCACCCCCTCCCGGCCGGCCAACCTTCTCCCTTCCTCCCTCCCGGCCGGCGGGCCTCCTCCCTCAACAGCGGCGCGCCTCCTCCCCCACCGCCGGTGTTAATTTCCCATGGACATCGTGCCTCCTCTCCCATGTCAGCGGACCTTCTTCCACACGGCCAACAGGCATACTCCCCCACGGCCAGTGAGCCTCCTCCCCCATGGACGATCCATTCTATCCACGCGTTGTCCTCCTCCTGGCTGCGTCCCATCGAGCGCCGCCCCTGCATCTTGCCACCACCGCATCGAGCGCCGCAGCACTCAGGTCGTTCGCCACCACCACCTCCGGCCATTCAACGATGCAGCAGCAAGACGTTCAACGCCTCAGCCCCCTGCAAATCCCATTGTTGCAGCAAACCGAACGAGGCCCATATCTTTCTTCTTCGATAAGATATTTTTGATTGCATACTGTGTTATTTTGCTCTGTCATTTTGCTAATGCCTAAAAAGAAGTTACATGATGGGCTTCTCATCCCTACTGCGGTCTGCAAGCTGCCTCCAACCTTTGGCAATATTTGTAAAAATGATTGTGCAGATTTTTTGTTACCCCATTTTTAGTTACTGATTGAAGAAAATTTTGTTCATTACGTGAAAGAACTTGATTTCTTTTGTTCCTTTGTGGAGGAAGAAGGTTACCACAGAGGTAGGGAGAAGGTCAGCATAAAAGCAGGGAGAAGGTCACATAAGGTGCAGAAAGAATGTCAGAGTTCAGCAATGGGATGTGTGATCTTTGTGTTGTTTTTGGGGTGCAGATCATGGGTATGCGATCTCACATCCTATGTACTATTGAGATGGCCTCCCTTAGCCTCAAACCATATTGCCTACAAATATGATAGTCGCAATGCTACCGTCATGTGTGCAAAGAGAATTAGATATGTACATGTACACAACCTACAACAACTTTACGGGGAGTTGATAGATTATTCAGTGGTTGTTGCTGCCGCTACTTATTTTTTCTTGAGATGGTCTCCATCACCATTCAATAATTCACTTGTTTCTTGGTTGCATCTAGTTCCCTCGCTCCACCTCAACACTGTTTCCTTGAGCTAGATCTCCCTTGTTATTTTGTATTCTTATTTTCTTTTCATAAAACATTTCCTCTGAAATACGGATCCGATGATGTAGCTTTGACTATTCATGAAAACATGGTGAAAATTGTACATGCTTTGTAGGTCAAATTTTTTGCTTTAATTTATTTTTTGTGAATGTTAAAATGTTGTGTTCGAGAAGGTCGAGTGTGTTATCTCAGCAAGTTCAAATAAAACAAATAAACATGCAAGGTAAAACATTGGAGAGTTGCGATTTTTTAGAACTTCAAGTGACAAACAAATTTGAAAAGAGCACAAAACAAAATTTAAGTCTAGAAAAATCACTTCAAAACACTAGCAAGAAAAAGAATGTTCTCTTTGTTATCAAGCACAAAAACAAAAATTAATGAAAGGGGGAATGCAATTTACGCATTTTGTGAAAGAACTAAGAAGTTCGAGTTAAACTAATAGAGTAGTTTGATTTTAATAAATAATTCAGTTTTTTCGTTTCCATAAATAAAATCAAGAAGTTCAAAATTTAAAAATAGAGAAGTTCAAGAATCATAAAAAGGACTTTCATTGTTTCTTAAAAAAACTCTAGAAGTTGAAATTGAAATAATGGACAATTCAATATTTATTACAAAACTATGATATTGCCTTTACTGAAAGAAATTAATCAAGAAGTCCAAATTACAAAAATAGAGAAGTTTCATATTTATGACAAAACTCAGATTTTCCTTGTTACTGAAAAATAAAATGAAGAAGTTCAAATTAAAAAAGGAGAAGTTCGATGGATATAGAAAAACCAAAATTCTTTCAGTTTCTAGGAAAAAATAAAAGTATGAGGTTTAATTTAAAAAAAGTTGGATGCTTATTTAAAAATATGATTTTTCTAAGAATAAGACTAAGAAGTTCAAGTTAAAATAAAAGAGAAGTCCAAAGATTATGAAAAACTCAGATTTTTCGCGTTACTAAAGTATAAAACGAAGAAGTTCAAATTAAGAAAAGGAACAACTAAAAAAAGTTTAAAAATAGATTTTCCCCATTTCTTAAAAAACTAGAAGTTCAAACGAAAATAATGAAGTGGTTCCATGTTTATTTAGAAACTAAGATTTTATCGTTATTAAAATACTCAAATGTCCCTTAGTATTGAAGAATCAACCATGAAGTTCACAATTGAAAAAAAAGATTGAGAAATAAAACCAGGAAGTCCATCTTAAAAAGATGGAGAAGTTCGATGATTATAGAAAACTCAAATTTTCCTTGTTATTAAAGAATGGAAACAAGAAGTTCAAAAATAAAATAACAAGAAGTTCAACTTTTAAAAATAGAGCGCTTCAAAATTTCATAAAAAAGATTAAGAAATAAACCAGGAAGTCCATATTAAAAAGATGGAGAAGTTCGATGATTATAGAAAACTCAGATTTTCCGCGTTATTAAAGAATGGAAACAAGAAGTTCAAAAAATTAAAAATAAGAAGTTCAACTTTTAAAAGTAGAGCGCTTCAAAATTTCATAAAAAAAGGATTAAGAAATAAAACAGGAAGTCCATATTAAAAAGATGGAGAAGTTCGATGATTATAGAAAACTCAGATTTTCCTCGTTATTAAAGAGTGAAGACAAGAAGTTCAAAAATAAAATAACAAGAAGTTCAACTTTTAAAAATAGAGCGCTTCAAAATTCATAAAAAAGTATTAAGAAATTCAGATTAATATTTATAAAAAACTCAGATATTTTCACGTAACTGAGAGAAGTTCAGATTGATAACTGCTAGAAGTTCACGAACTACACGGTGTGCATTTTGTATTATAAAAAGAATAAATAAGCAAAGACTAAAAGTTTTGTTTTTATAAGTTCAAGTCCATCATCAGAGAAAGTTAAAGAAATTATTGTGAGAGAGGTTCGTACAGAAAGAAAATCATTTGTGTAACACGGACGAATGGATGAGAAAATTACAAATAAAAATACGTCACAGAAGTTCAACGTGAAAACAGTAGGAAGTAAACTACTATAGTGAATGAATTTCAGATGAAAAACTCTTAAAATCGTCGCGAGTATGAAAAACGATCAACACGGGAAAGTCGCGTGTTTACATCAGCTTTCCACCGATATATTACTTGCTCAATTCCGGTGAGTGTTCCGGTAAGTGCATGGAGAGTTGTGGGAAAAAAATCACATGAAAAACAGAGTGAAGTTCAGGTACATGCGTCGAGAAGTTCAGGTTATTCACGCGGTGCATTTTCGAAGAATTCGTTTCGCGATAAAGGCAGAACGCACGATCTCACTATTTTTGAAATTACTTAAAAACGGCTAGGAATCAGAGAAAACCATCAACATGAAAAAGTTTCGCATTTTCCATAGCTTTTCAGCGGTATATTATTTGCCCCATTCCGATAAAGTTTGTAGAAATTACGGCAAAAATACATTTTTAGCCATTTTCAAAACTGACATAAAACTATAATGAATTAGGAGAAACAATATATACAAAAAAGTTTCGCATTTCTTCAAGCTTTCCAACGCCATATCAATTTTTGCATTTGGACGTATGGTTAAAAAATTAACGTAAAAATACCAACTCAGTGGAACTTGTACTGTTTCTAAATTACTTTTAAACCTTTCAAAATTAGGAAAAACTTTTAACATGAAAAATTAGCGCATTTTCATAAGCTTTCCAACGTCATATTATTTGCCTCAATTGGATTAGCCATTTAGAAATGACATCAAAAATACGAACTCGGGTGTTCCATTTGCGAAATTCTACGATTTTCCGAATTACTCTTTAACCGTAGGGATTTAGAGAAAACTTTCAACATGTGGAAGGAGCGGTTTTGCAGCAGCTTTCCAACGCCATATTATTTTCCTCATTCCGATAAACGGTTTAAAAATGCGATCGAAAATACAATTCATGTTTTTTGTATGAAGAAAAACCGATTTTCAAAACTGCTCTTAAACCGCTTACATTTTGTCAAAAATTTAACTTGGGTCATGATACTGGTGTTCATAGCTTTCCAACGGTATATAGCAAGCCCCATTTGGACACCTTTTAGCAGAAGTTCAACCTAGCACACGGGGAAGGTCAGGCGCGTTACTCGGGAAGTTCATGTTGTGATTAGAATATTATTCTGATCCCGTGATCATAATAGTGTTTATGTGTATATATATATACACATACATACCAGCTATTCTGCAGCCCATTCCTAAATAAGTTATTCAGGAACTGTTCCTAACTGCTCGAAAACAGATAAGCTAACTGTGCGTCATATACTAGTTAACTGTCGGTCGGACTTTTTGTGGCACTGTTTTTTCGCACTATTTTTTTATCGTAATTTTTGAACCGTTTATCGGAATGATGCAAATGACATAGCGTTGGATAGCTACTGAATAGGCAGAATTTCTGTATGTTGATCATTGTCCCAAAATCCTTACAATTTTGAAACAAAATTTAAAAAACTAGAAATTCTTCAAACACGTTTTCGGTGTTTTTGTGAAAGAAATTTCCAAACCGTTTGTCGGAATGATGCGTATAATACACCATTGGAAAGCTATGGATTAGCCCGAACTTTGGCATATAGAACTCGTTTTCAGATTCGCCATGGGTTAAGAGTAGTTTTCAAAAAACTAACGATATTTTTGTCATTTTTTCCCGAACTGCTACAGTACATGTGAGGGAGTCCTGGATTAGGGGGTGTTTGGGTAGCCGGACTATACCTTCAGCCGGACTCCTGGACTATGAAGATACAAGATTGAAGACTTCGTCCCGCGTCCGGATGGGACTTTCCTTGGCGTGGAAGGCAAGCTTGGCGATGCGGATATTCAAGATCTCCTACCATTGTAACCGACTCTGTGTAACCCTAACCCTATCCGGTGTCTATATAAACCGGAGGGTTGTAGTCCATAGGCAATCAACTCCATACACAACAATCAGACCATAGGCTAGCTTCTAGGGTTTAGCCTCCTTGATCTCGTGGTAGATCTACTCTTGTACTACCCATATCATCAATATTAATCAAGCAGGAGTAGGGTATTAATTCCATCAAGAGGGCCCGAACCTGGGTAAAACAAAGTGTCCCCAGCCTCCTGTTACCATCCGGCCTAGACGCACAGTTCGGGACCCCCTACCCAAGATCCGCTGGCCTTGATACTCGATCCAATAATTGGCGGACTCAAGTTTTCAAATGTCCTTATGGACGGCGGCAGTGGACTAAACCTGATATATCAGGATACAATCCAGCACATGGGGATAAACCCAGCAACAATCCGCCGCAGCAAAACCTCCTTTCAAGGGGTAATACCTGGTCCGGACATCCATTGTACGGGTTTTCTTCGGCTCACAGTCACATTCGGCTCTGTCGATAACCTCCGCCGCGAAAATCTGACCTTCCACATCGCCGCGAAAATAGTGCTCGGAGGGTACTCGGCTTTTGTCCGAATCTCGGGACGCAACAACGGTGGTCTCCATCTCTGCCCAGTATGTATTAACACGGGCAAGAGCCATCCGTGCGCCCTCTATGCATGCTGACCTCTTCATTGCATTTATACGCGACACCGCGTCAAGGAATTGCTGCACCAAGCTGAAATAACTCTTTGGCTCCGATCTCCCAGGCCACAGATGACCCATGACGTACTTCATGGCGAGTCCGGACAATCTATTCAGTTCGGCCCATTGGGCCAGGCGATCGTCCACTCCCAGTGGACGCTCTGGATTGTGGAACTGTGACCAGAAAAGCTTTTCCACTTTGCGATCTTCTAGATCTCGAAAGTGTTCGGTCGCATCAGCAGCACTTGCTGCCAAATCCAGATAGGTGTCCTCCACACTCCACATCCGGTCCAACGGAGCAAACTTCGGATCACAAAACTTCCTCCGCAGCATAAAGAGCTTTCCAGCCGCAATCTGTTCGGCTTGACGCAGCTCCTCCTTCACAGCTCTCATCGCAGAGCGAGCGTCCTTGGCATCAGCAATGGCCCTCTCTAAGTCCGTCTGTCTTGCCCAGTCTTCTTCCTCAAGAAGTTTGCAATAGTCTGCAGCACTCTTTAACTTCTCGGCCATCTCGGCTATCTCTTCTTTGCTTCAGCAGTGAGCAGCCTGTTCGGCTCTCAGCTCTTCAAGGGCCTTCTTGGCAGCGGCATCACTTTTTCTGGCTTGCTCCTTAGCTCGGGCAAGTTCTGCCCTAAGATTCTCCACGGCGGCCGTACCATCTGCGTCAAGCACAGACATTGTAAGACACTAGCATGAAGCTCCTCTTACTGGATGACGCCCAAAGAATTACATACCTTGAGCCTCATCAAGCCGCTTGTTAACAAGCGCGATGTCGGCATCTGCCACGTCCAGTTGCCGCTTTAGTTCGGCCACATCATCAGTTCGGCCTGATTCCGGACACCTCGCCACCTATATTCAAAGGTGACATCTTAGACCTGGGATTATGATCCTCTGCGTGCCGTCATTTCTTGACAACACGCAGAGTCTCAGGGGCTACTATCTACACAGGGCGCATCTTACTTATGCACAACTGACAAAAGTGTACATTATCTAACGTACCTCAAAACCCGTCAGTAAACTTTTGACGGCCTCATGCAATCCGCTTTCTGCGGATGAAATCCTTTCAATCACCGTGCCCATCAATGCACGGTGCTCCTCTGAGATAGAAGCTCGCCCCAGCAGAACCTTCAGCTCCTCCGGCCGAGCACCAGACGGTGCCAGACTTGTCCTACGGGCTCTTTCGAAGGCCGGACGCGGAGAACCTTGGGGGGGCACATAGCTATCTTCCGCCCCTGCCGGATTCAGAGAAACCCTCCATGACGACACCTCAGGGTCGCCCGCCTCGCTAGGCGGTACGGTAGGGGGAGGCGTTCCGCTCTCCATCATCTCCGGAAGAAGGTCCCCCGAAGACGAGCTCTGCTGAGAAGGGCTGAGGTCCGAGCTACAAGGTAAAATTTCGGTTAATCTTCTCAGATATAAATCAAGGATTTCTCTCATCCCTCAAAAGGAAAATCTTTTCTCCACTTACGGCTCGCTGGAGGGCTGATCCCCTTGAGGGCGTAGTCCGGCCGAGGAACTCCCCAGCGCCGGACCCTCTGACGAGGATTTTCTCCCCCGTTTCGAGGCCATGGTTTCCGGGTCGTCAGAGGCGGCTCTCTTCTTCCCCTTAGGAGAGGAATTGTCGGTTCCTCCCTTCAGAGCAGCCTCCTTCGAGGAGGCCATAGCTTCCTTGTCCTCCCCCTCCAAAGGCATTATCTCCAGCATCCTGACTAGCACAGGATCCGGCCTGGTTTTAGGAAGGGGAGCCGGACACCTGATCAGCTTCGCCTTCGCTATCCACTCCTGTTTAAAAGGACGGCTCATTTAGGGGCAAGTTTATGACAATTATACGGATAGAAGGTCCGGGCACAAGGTTGCTTACTTGAGTATCCGGGCGATTGCAGCTTAGGCCTACGTCCTCGGTTAAATCCGGACACACCTCTTGTGATCCGAAGAACAGTCTGTACATCTCCACGGGCGTTGCGCCCATAAAATTCTGGAGAGCTCGCGGTCCCTCCGGATTAAACTCCCACAGGCGAAGGGGGCGACGTTTGCCGGGCAATATTCGGTGAACCAGCATGACCTGCGTCACCTTGACCAAACTGAGGTCTCCTTCCAAGAGATCCTTAATTCGGCCCTGTAACAGGGGCACGTCTTTGGGCAAACCCCAATCTAATCCTTTGTTGACTCATGACGCTAGCCGTGATGGGGGACCCGAGCGAAAGGCAGGAGGCGCCGCCCACTTGGCGCTCCTGGGAGCGGTGATATAGAACCATTCTCGTTCCCACAAGCCGAGCTCCTCTTGAAAGAAGCCCTCGGGCCATGGAGCATCAGCCTTCTTACTTATGACGGCACCTCTGCACTCTGTGTGCCATCCCTCGATCATCTTCGGCTCCACTCCAAAGGTCTTGAGCCATAATCCGAAGTGAGGAGTAACGCGGAGGAACGCTTCGCACACAATGATGAATGAGGAAATTTGGAGGATGGACTCCGGAGCTAAGTCATGAAATTCCAGCCCGTAATAAGACAGCAGCCCCCTCACGAAGGGATCCATCAGGAAGCCTAACCCCCGAAGGAAGTGAGACATGAACACTATGCTCTCACCGGGCTGGGGATTGGGAATAGCCTGCCCTTGAGCAGGCAACCTATGCGGAATTTCGGCGGTCAAGAACTTAGCCTCTCTCAACTTTAGCACGTCTTCCTCCGTGACTGAGGAGGGCATTGTCGAAAGTCCGAAGCGCCTGGGATCTGAAGCCTAGGGTGTTGGAACTCGAGGCGACGGGCGAACTCGTTTTGAGATTGAAAAAAGGGTAAGGCCTTGGTCTATTTATAAGATGTTGAATACCAGGAGCCCTCCCCGTAACCCTTTGGGACTCGCCTTTAATCGAGAAAATATGCTAACGGGCACGATTGGGTTACCCATGTCCGTATTGATGAGAATCCCGTAAAAAGGGCACACGATCTATGCTTTGACAAGACGTGCCAAGGAAACCGCCTCGCAAAACATGCTGAGGTGGAAAAGTTAAAAATGATTCAAGTGAAGGACTTGGCCGTAGTGTGGTAGTGCACTGCGGAATACGTCAGCAGATTTGATTTGTGTCAATATTATTCTCTCTATGGCAATATGTGGAAACTTATTTTACAGAGCCGGACACTACTCTTGGTGTTTACAAATCTTCTATGAAGGACTTGGAGGAGGAACCCGCCTTGCAATGTCGAAGACAATTTGCGCGCTAGACTCGTCGTCATTGAAGCCTGGTTCAGGGGCTACTGAGGGAGTCCTGGATTAGGGGGTGTTCGGGTAGCCGGACTATACCTTCAGCCGGACTCCTGAACTATGAAGATACAAGATTGAAGACTTCGTCCCGTGTCCGGATGGGACTTTCCTTGGCGTGGAAGGCAAGCTTGGCGATGCGGATATTCAAGATCTCCTACCATTGTAACCGACTCTGTGTAACCCTAACCCTATTCGGTGTCTATATAAACCGGAGGGTTGTAGTCCGTAGGCAATCAACTCCATACACAACAATCAGACCATAGACTAGCTTCTAGGGTTTAGCCTCCTTGATCTCGTGGTAGATCTACTCTTGTACTACCCATATCATCAATATTAATCAAGCAGGAGTAGGGTATTACCTCCATCGAGAGGGCCCAAACCTGGGTAAAACAAAGTGTCCCCAGCCTCCTGTTACCATCCGGCCTAGACGCACAGTTCGGGACCCCCTACCCGAGATCCACCGGTTTTGACACCGACAACATGCTAACTGCCCGAGCAGAATAGCTAACTGACATATGACGACAGAGCTAACTACCATGACTTAAGACACTTTTTTCCCTAGTTTTCCCGGATCAAGCTAACTGCCGGTATTGAAATAGCTAACTGTCGGGGATTGCGGCAGTTAACAACAAGTTAACGGCAGGACTGAAGGTACTATTTTTTTATTATTATTTTCCATGGGTCATTCCAACTGCAGGTTCTGAAGTAGCTAACTGTCGGGACTGCGGCAGTTAAGAATTAGTGAACTGCTTGACTGAAGATATCAACTTTTTTTCTTTCGTTCTTTTTTGCTAAGGTCACGCTAACTGTTCAAGGGCGCATGGTAGTTGAGTGTTCAAGTTAACTTCCACAACTCACCCACTTAACTGCCATATGCAATAAAAATTGGACTAACATTATAAAAAAACGTTGTTATATTGACATTTTTTCCAAATTGCTACAATACATGCTAACTGCCCGACCGGAATAGCTAACTGACGTATGACGACCAAGCTAACTACAGCGAATTAAGACATTTTTTCCTGGTTTCCCGGATCAAGCTAACTGTCGGTATTGAAATAGCTAATTGTCGAGGATTGCGGCAGTTAACAACAAGTTAACTGCAGGACTGAAGGTGCTATTTTTTTTATTATTATTTTCCCTGTGTCATTCCAACCGTAGGGCCTGAAATAGCTAACTGTCGGGATTGCGACAGTTAAGAACTAGTGAACTGCTTGACTGAAGATATCAACTTTTTTTCTTTCGTTCTTTTTTTTGGCCAAGGTTACGCTAACTGCTCGAGGGCGCATGGCAGTTAAGTATTCAAGTTAACTTCCACAACTCACCCACTTAACTACCATTCCTAAATAAGCTATTCATGAACCGTTCCTAACTGCTCGAAAATAGATAAGCTAACTGTGCATCATATACTAGTTAACTATCGGGCGGACTTTTTCTGGCATCCTTTTTTCGCACTATTTTTTATCATAATTTTTGAACAGTTTATTGGAATGATGCAAATGGCCTGCAGACCCGAGCTCGCTCGCTCCCTCGCGTCGCTACCGCGCCGCTCGCTCCCTCGCTCGCTCCCTCGCGTCGCTACCGCGCCGCTCGCTCCCTCGCTCGCTCCCTTCGGGAAAAGAAACAAGTTAGGAGGGGGTGGTTCCTAAATAAGCTTTAGGAACTCTAGAGGGTTTTTTTAAATAGTCCCACCCTATATATATATAAATGGATGTGGGTTTTCATAAAGCATTATTATTGACGTTACCCTTGAGGTAAAAGGTTGGGAGGCAAAACTATAAGTCCCTATCTTTCTCCGTGTCCGATTAAAACTTCATACCCATAAGTATTGCGTGAGTGTTAGCAATTGTGAAAGACTAAATGATAGTTGAGTATGTGGACTTGCTGAAAAGATCTTATATTGACTCTTTCTGATGTTCTGATAAATTGCAATTGCTTCAATGACTGAGATTACAGTTTGTTAGTTGAAGTTTCTGATTCATACTTGACATTGTGAATAGATTGTTACTTTATCATAAGAAATCATATGACAATATATATATATGTTGCTATTCTAAGAATGATCATGATGCCCTCATGTCCGTATTTTATTTTATCGACACCTCTATCTCTAAACATGTGGACATATTTTTCGATATCGGCTTCCGCTTGAGGACAAGCGAGGTCTAAGCTTGGGGGAGTTGATACGTCCATTTTGCATCATGCTTTTATATCGATACTTATTGCATTATGGGCTGTTATTACACATTATGTCACAATACTTATGCCTTTTCTCTCTTATTTTACAAGGTTTACATGAAGAGCGAGAATGCTGGCAGCTGGAATTCTGGGCTGGAAAAGGAGCAAATATTAGAGACCTATTCTGCACAACTCCAAAAGTCCTGAAACTCCACAAAAGTCAGTTTTGGAATATATTAAAAATATTGGGCGAAGAAAGCACCAGAGGGGGGACACCCACTATCCACGAGGGTGGAGGGCGTGCCCTACCCCCCTGGAAGCGCCCCCTGCCTCGTGGGCCACCTGGAAGCCCCCCGATGCCCATCTTCTGGTATAAGGTGTCTTTTGCCCTGGAAAAAAATAGAAGGAAGCTTTTGAGACAAAGCGCCGCCGCCTCGAGGTGAAACCAATCTAGGGCTCCGGTGGAGTTGTTCTGCCGGGGAAACATCCCTCCGGGAGGGGGAATCGTCACCATCGTCATCACCATAAATCCTCTCATCTGGAGGGGGTCAATCTCCATCAACATCTTCACCAGGACCATCTCCTCTCAAACCCTAGTTCATCTCTTGTATCCGATCTTTGTCTCAAAACCTCAGATTGGTACCTGAGGGTTGCTAGTAGTATTGATTACTCCTTATAGTTGATGCTAGTTGGTTTATTTGGTGGAAGATTATATGTTCAGATCCTTTATGCACATTAATACCCCTCTGATTATGAACATGAATATGATTTGTGAGTATTTACGTTTGTTCCTGAGGACATGGGAGAAGTCTTGTTATATGTAGTCATGTGAATTTGGTATTCGTTCGATATTTTGATGAGATGTATGTTTCTTTCCTCTAGTGGTGTTATGTGAACGTCGACTACATGACACTTCACCATTGTTTGGGCCTAGGGGAAGGCATTGGGAAGTAATAAGTGTTGGGATCTATGGTAGGGTGCGTCAACTGCAACTTTAAAATTTTCCTACGCATAGAACAACCAAGAACATGCTACGGGAGATGGATCATAGTTCGTTACCACTAGACGCACAGTGCCGTGCAGTGGAAGAATAGTTGGGGCAGCGCGTCCGAGTGGATCGTCTCCTCCTCGTCCGATCTCCCTCGTACAACCGGTCATTGGTTCCCACGTACAGGTTCGCCGGAGCGGTGCAAGTGCACCGCCTCTAACGGTATCCGCGCGTGCAAGAGGAACGTCGTGTGGCGGACTGCTAGGTCCGATCACACAACCGGCGGCGAGTGGAGGTGTCTATTCGCAACACATGCAAACCCTAGTGACAGCACCGAAGCGATCAACCACATGAGTGTGCCGCACCTCCACTTTATATAGGCGTCCGTCGCAGGCTCAACACTTGGGCCTTGCACGGACCCTAAAGCCCATAAGTCCACTCGGCCACAATCCGAATACAGCTCGGATCACATCCGACCAGTGTCCTCGAATTCGACCTCGTAGGTTCCTTCCCTTAAGCGCGCGACCCCTTAGGTTCAAGCCGGCTTGATCGCAGTTAGGATCACCTCGGAACTGCACAGTTGGTAGCGGCCTCTAGCAAGGCATGCCGAACACCAAACAGACTATGAAGCTAGTTAGGCGAACATGTACATCATACTTCCATTCCTTTTGCCACACGATATATGTTGTCGGGCTCAAGGCGAGTCTGTCATCCTTGTGCTAGCCCGACCTCTTTCTCGTTCCAGTGATGCCGACCACAAACCGGATTATCTCATAATCCTTGTCACATGGCCATGCTTATCCTGGTCGGATCACACGAGGGGCCTAGAGTATATCTCTCCTGATTGGAGGGGCAAATCCCATCTTGCTCGACCATGTCTCGCAGCATGGTTCTGGACAAACCCGAAACCTACCTTTATAACTACCCAGTTACGGAGTAGCGTTTGGTCGTCCCAAAGCAAGTCTATCACCATCTCGAGTACATGCGTCAGCTCAGGTCTTAGGACATAGAACATATGTTGTACTTGAGACTTACAGATGACATATCGTTGCGTCTCATAGTTGGGTCTGTCCGACTCGTACCTTATCTCGACTCGGATCCGACTACGTCGAATCCGACCAGATCCTTCCAAGTCCATATTATCATGTTAACATCCATTGCTCCATGGCTAGTGAGACCAAGCCATCGACCGTGTCATATGCTAGTCTAGTTGGCTGTGCGTCCACACAGCCCTTTCGACTAGGGACCTTTTAGGGCAGTCATCATACAATGCATAGTCCCACAAACAAGTCACGTACTTGCTGATACACATCATTGATAATGTCCAAGGACTATCTTTATTCATAAACACATAGGAAATATCATCATACATGATTGCCTTTAGGGCATATCTCCAACAGTCTCCCACTTGCACTAGAGTCAATCAAATAGACATCCAATGCACATGGCTCTAACGTGCCCCTCATGCTTGGGTTGTGGAAGCGGCTTAGTCAACGGATCCACAACATTTGCTTCCGTGTGAATTTTGCATAACTCTACATCACCATTCTTTACGATCTTTTGTATCAGGTGATATTTCCGATCTATGTGTCTAACCTTGTGGTGATTCCTCGGCTCCTTGGCTTGTGCGATGGCACCAGAATTATCACAATAAAGGTCCAACGGTTTTATCGAGGCTGGGAAAATACCAAGACCATCCAGAAAGTTCCGGATACAAACACCTTCCTTTGCAGCTTCACAAGCCGCAATGTATTCGGCTTCTGTAGTAGAATTGGCCACCGTATCTTGCTTGGAACTCATCCAGCTCACTGCTCCTACGTTCATGACGTACATGAATCCGGACTGTGATCGACAATCATCTCTGTCGTTTTGGAAACTAGCATCGGCGTGACCCCTTACGACGAGCTCTTCCTCACCTCCATAAACTAGGAACATCTCTTTAGTCCTTTTCAGGTACTTCAAAATAGTCTTTACCGCTGCCCAGTGACTCTCACTTGGGTTGGCCTGGTATCTACTTGTTAGGCTGCAAAAGCAACATCGGGCCGCGTACATATCATGGCATACATGATGGATCCGATTGACGAGGCATACGGAATCCTACTCATCCTGCTTCGCTCATCAGATGTCGAAGGACTCTGAGTCTCGCTTAGCCTTATACCATGTGAGAGTGGCAAGAACCCTTTCTTTGCCTCACTCATGTTGAACCGCTTCAACACTTTATCTATGTACGTGCTCTAGCTTAAGCCGAGCAACCTCCTTGATCTATCTCTACAGATCTTAATGCCTAAAATGTACATTGCATCACCAAGGTCCTTCATTGAAAACTTGCCATTCAATGACTCCTTGACTGAGTTCAGCATCAAAATATCATTCTCGATCAGTAGTATGTCATC
Organism: Triticum urartu; assembly: GCF_056163025.1. Classification (NCBI taxonomy): domain Eukaryota; kingdom Viridiplantae; phylum Streptophyta; class Magnoliopsida; order Poales; family Poaceae; genus Triticum; species Triticum urartu. The sequence continues at coordinate 280,392,695 of NC_141874.1, forward strand.
CACATACAAGATCAAAAACACTATCGAGCTCCCACTTAACTTCTTGTATAAACAAGAGTCCTCTTCGCTTTTTATGAAGCCGAAAATAGTGACGACCTCATCAAGACGAATGTTCCAGCTCCGAGATGCTTGCCTCAACCCATAAATGTATCTCTTGAGCTTGCATACCTTACTAGTGCTAGTCGGATCGACAAAACCCTCGGGATGTATCATATACACACCCTCGGTTAAATTTCTGTGAAGGAACGCCGTCTTGACATCCATCTGCCATATCTCGTAATCGAAATATGCAGCTATAGCTAGTATGATCCTCACTGACTTCAGCATCGCTACCGGCGAGTAAGTCTCGTCGTAGTCAATTCCTTGACCTTGTCCATAACCCTTAGCGACAAGCCGAGCTTTATGGATCTGAACACTTTCATCCACATCGATTTTCTTCTTAAAGACCCATTTGCAACCAATGGCTGTTACACCAGGTGGTGGATCAACCAAGTCCCAGACTTGATTCTCATCCATGGACTTCAACTCGGATCTCATGGCCTCCAGCCATGCATCGGAATCTGGGCTCACCATCGCTTCCGCATATGTGGTCGACTCGTCACTTTCTAGCAACAATACATCAAGCGCTCTGCGCAATCTTTCCGACCTCCGTGGTTCCGGTGCCGCTTCCACTACGGGTTTCCTGACTGACTCCGGTATGATCTCATCACCAGCTGAGCCGTCCCTGAGTGGTCCTCGAATTTCTTCGAGTCGGACCGTCCTCCCACTGGCCTCCCGACTGAGAAACTCTTTCTCAAGGAAAACCCCGTTCCGAGCAACAAACACTTTGTTCTCTTCCCGGTTGTAGAAGCTATATCCCAAGGTTTCCCTCGGATATCCCATGAATATGCATTTATCCGACTTGGGTGTAAGCTTGTCTAACATAAGTTTCTTGACAAATGCTTCACAACCCGAAATCTTTAGAAAAGACAAACTGGGACTCTTCCCGGTCCACATCTCATGTGGTGTCTTGTCTACAGATTTTGATGGTACCCTGTTAAGTGTGAAAGTTGCAGTTTCTAGAGTGTATCCCCAAAATGAAAAGGGTAAATCCGACTTGCTCATCATAGATCGAACCATGTCCAACAAGGTACGATTCCTCCGTTCTAATACACCATTTCTCCGTGGCGTACCTGGAGGTGTGAGCTGAGGTACTATACCTCTTCTTTTCAGATGATCATCAAACGCCTGGCTCGTGTACTCACCTCCACGATCAGATCATAGAAGTTTTATAGTCTTGCCGAGCTGATTCTCAACCTCGTTTTGAAACTCTTTGAACTTTTGAAAAGTCTCTTACTTGTGCCTCATCAAATAGATATATCCATATCTACTCAAGTCGTCGGTAAAAGTCACAAAGTACTGATAGCCACCTCTGGCAGTTGTGCTCATTGGTCCACACACATCACTGTGTATCAGTTCCAATAGCTCGGATGCCCTCTCACAACTCTTTGTGAAAGGAGACTTAGTCATATTACCGAGCAAGCATGATTCGCATGTCTCAAATGACCCAAAGTCGGTCGAAGTTAGGAGTCCATCATCATGGAGCTTCTTCATGCGTTTCAGACTAATGTGTCCAAGCTGGCAATGCCAGAAGTATGTCGGGTTTATCTCATTAAGCTTATGCCTCTTGACATTCACGTTATAGACCGATTCATGTTCTAGATTCAATATAAATAACCCATCAACAATGGGTGCATAGCCGTGGAACATACCATTCAAATAAATCGAACAACCATTGTCATTTAAATTGAATTCATAACCCCGACTCATCAAGCATGAGGCAGAAATAATGTTCTGACTAAGTGCAGGAATGTAATAACAATTATTCAATTCCAAAATAAATCCAGAAGGAAGCTGGAGCTACATCGTGCCGACCTCCAACGCGGCAACTCTTACTTTGTTGTCGACCCTGATGTCAATCTCCACTTGCGCCACACGCCTAGTTCTTACCAGCCCCTGCATCGAGTTGCAAATGTGAACAACCGATCCAGTATCAAATACCCAAGAGCTGCTAGGTATGTCAGCAAGGTAAATGTCTATAACATATGCAACAAGTGTACCTTTGCCTGAAGCAGCATTCCTGGCCTTCTTGCCATGCTCTGCAAGCCACTTGCTACAGTTCCTCTTCCAGTGACCAATTTCCTTGCAATGCTAGCAAATGGTCTATGAGTCCGGTCCAGACTTCGGCGCAGCGGGGAGGTTACCGTCTCCGTGCCCTTTGCCTTAGCCTTTTTCTTGGACCAACTCTTCTTGAACTTAGCCGATTTCTGCACCATCAACACTTGATGCGTGCCTTTCTTGATATCCTGCTCTGCCACTTTGAGAATCCCATGCAATTCAGTGAGCTTCATATCCATGCCATGCATATGATAGTTTGAGATGAACGTCCCATAGCTGGGCGGAAGAGAGCCCAGAACTGGAACGGTAGCCAACTCATCCAAGAGCGGGAAGCCCAACCAATCCAAAGCTTGCACATATCCGATCATCTTGATCACATGTGGGCTCATTGGATCACCTTCCTTCAGCTTACAATCCATCAAGGATCGCCAGAAGTTGAACCTTTCGGTCCTAGCCTGCACCTGAAACATGCTCTTGAGACTCTTGATCATATCAAAAGCCCCAACGTCTTCGAAATGCGGCTGCAAATAGGGCTCCATACAAGCCAGCATGAGGCAGCTGATCTCGTTTGATTCATCAACGAGTTTTTGGTAGGCATTCTTGGTTGTGGTACTAGCATTATCGGCATGTTCTTCTGGAAGCGGATCCTCTAGAACATGTTCCTTTTTATCATGCTTGAGAACAATTCTCAAATTTCTATACCAGGTAGTAAAGTTTGTTCCATTCAGTTTATCCTTTTCCAGAATTGATTTCAATGCAAAGTTGGGTTGAGCATGTGGTGCCATTGATCTACAATAGAAAAATATGCAATCACTAAGCAATGTGTTTATGTAGAGTAATTCTAGCCTTAAACAGAAATACTCCCGCTAAAGTCAGCATCCCTTCGCAAACTCTCAGTGATTTAGGATCCGACTAACAAATGTGACTAGTGAGCTTTAGCATCACTGCTAGACAACATGCCTATCCGGTAAGCAACTCCTAGCTAATCGTATCTCTATATGACTCCTGTCGGTCGGGTAGGTATCTCATACCCCGGCTCCCGACCTCTTTTGCCACAAGGCCCAAAACCATTTTGATAGCCTTGTCAAGTTAACCTAATGCAGTGCATGTCCGTGTCCGACATGAATCCTTCAGTTCAAGGACACCTAGCAGCACCCCAATTTTATGAGCCCACTACTAGACATACTTGACGTGCGAAGGTGCAGCATTTGGAATGGCAATTTACTTGATATTCATGAGGGATCTTTCTACCATTTTAACATGCATAGAAACAAAGAAGCATAACAATCACAAGTAAAACATATATTGCGAAATATTATGGCTCCTTCATGGATGTTCTTCCAGGTTGGCTCCAACTCCGATGACCATCTGGAAACTCCATCTTGTTTGTCACGCCGGGCCGCCTAGCCGCCAACCTGATCTCTATTATCCAAATACTACAACTAGTAATGAATTTTACATAGAGTCATAAGTCGACACGCAGGTCGTCATACAATAAAATGATAGCACTTTGGCTCCTGCCGGCTGACAAACATGGCACGCAGGCCATGTATAATTTACACACACACATCACATACACATGAGCCATACTATTCACATCAAACCCTGCAAAATAAATTTATGCATAGAATCGCGTTCTACCGGTTTTGAGTGATTGTGTACGAAATACAAGGCGCTACGCACAAGACGGTCCCGCTAGCCGGTTGGCAGGCGGGGTTCGAAGGGGCAGCGCCCCTCGCGGGTGCGTGCAGCGCCTGACGTTTTCAGAAATCACAGACCGATCTTATCGATCATCGCGAGCCCGATTCGGATTTACGTTCCACTATTAACCCCGATGGCGGATACCGACCGGTAGGGCTAGGTTGTGTCACGACCTCATCGATTCTGATCATCAGAAAACATAGCCACATTGATCCCCATGTGTAGTTGATCTCATCAACCGTGCACACAGCCGATCTTATCAACGACAACAGATCTCATCTATCGCCTCCACATATCTAATATGCATACAATCTGAATCCAAATCCTATAGTAGAGGCTCTGATACCACTGTTGGGATCTACGGTAGGGTGTGCCGACTACAAATTTAAGGGGCTGCTGGGTTGCTAGAGTGACATAAGCTTAAACCCTAGTTTATGCGTTGCTTCGTAAGGGGCTGATTTGGATCCATATGTTTCATGTTATGATTAGATTTACCTTAATTCTTCTTTCGTAGTTGCGGATGCTTGCGAGGGGGGTTAATCATAAGTGGGATGCTTGTCCAAGGAAGGGCAGTGCCCAAGCACCGGTCCACCCACATATCAAATTATCAAAGTAAAGAACGTGAATCATATGAGCATGATGAAAACTAGCTTGACGATAATTCGCATGTGTCCTCGGGAGCACTTTCCTTTATATAAGAGTTTGTCCAGGCTTGTCCTTTCCTACAAAAAGGATTGGGCCACCTTGCTGCGCCTTGTTTACTTTTGTTACTGGTTACTTGTTACGAATTACCTTATCACAAAACTATCTGTTACCAATAATTTCAGTGCTTGCAGAGAATACCTTACTGAAAACCGCTTGTTATTTCCTTCTGCTCCTCGTTGGGTTCGACACTCTTGCTTATCGAAAGGACTACGATAGATCCCCTATACTTGTGGGTCATCAGTGTTCATATCCTACTCATGCTAGTGTCCAATGTTACGTATGCATAATGCATGGTTATGATCGTTGTTGCTCTCTAGCTGGCCGCTTCCCAGTCTTAAATTGCTAGCCTTCGCCTATACTAAGTGCGAATTCTGCTTGGACATCAAAAACCTTGAACCCAAAATTATTCCAGATGAGTCCACCATACCTACCTATATGCGGTATTACCCTGCCGTCCTAAGTAAATTTGCATGTGCCACCTCTAAAAACTTCTTAAAAAATATCCGTTTTGTGTGCCTGGATCGTTCATGGAACGACGGGAGGTGGTCGATATCTTCCGTGCTAAGCATGTTATCCTCAGGTCGAGTGTTTATTCACTCGCCATCGCACGAGGAAATGGGCGGTAATAGGGATGCCCAGTCCCAAACTGCAAAATACAAAAAGAGTTCATCTCTTACATAATCAAACAAAAACTCCCAATGGAGTCAAAACCTTTACTTTCCGCTTGGGGACCGCCACTAGCGTGCTTAGCATGGAAGATGTTGATAACTGATGGTCGTGAAGTGAATAAGAAGGGTGCATGTCTCAAAATATCATTTATCTCTGTTTTAAAAACTGAGCTCTGGTGCCTCTGAAAATCACTACTTCCCTCTGCGAAGGGACTATCTATTTACTTTTATGTTGTGTCATCACCTCCTATAAACAAGCGCTAGAAACTGAGTAGAGCACTGCGGTCATGATTTATGCATTGTGTATAGCTAATGTTGGGTGCATCATGACTGGATCTTTTCTACCATGAATTACAATGTTTAGTCGCTACTTGAACTTCAGAGGTGCTCTACATTTATGTTTTGTGGTCTAAGAAAGGGGCTAGCGAGATACCATTATTGGCATATTATATCATGGTTGTTTTGACAACGTGTTGCTGTTTGAGATATCTTATTATTGCTCGCTAGCTGATTATTTCATTGATATGAATCATTATAATCTTTAAGATTTATTGTTGACATGGTTAGTTATAATGTTGGCTGAAAACATGGGTGCTGTTTAAGCTTATTTATGCAAACAAGAGCAAAAGAGTTCGTAAAAGTTTTTCTCTCTCACATCCAGTTTATCAACTGAATTGCTTGAGGACCAGCAAAGGTTTAAGCTTGGGGGAGTTGATACGTCTCCAACGTATCTACTTTTTCTAACGCTTTTCATCTTGTTTTGGATTCTAATTTGCATGGTTTGAATGAAACTAACCCCGGACTGACGTTGTTTTCAGCAGAACTACCATGGTGTTGTTTTTATGCAGAAATAAAAGTTCTCGGAATGGAACGAAACTTTTTGAGGATTTTTTATACCAATAATAAGAATTTCTAGAGCCAAGACCCACCGGAGATGGGGCCCTGGGTGGGCACAACCCACCAGGGCGCGCCCCCCTCTCTTGGCACGCCAAGGTAGGTTGTACCCACCTGGTGGCCCTGCTGATGACCCCCTGATACTATAAATTCACATTATTCTAGAAAAAATCAGGGATAAAGAATTATCATGATCCACAAGATGGAGCCGCCGCCAAGCCCTATTCTTCCTCGGGAGGGCAGATCTGGAGTCCATTTGGGGCTCCGGAGAGGGGGATCTTCGTTTTTTGTCATCACCAACCCTTCTCCATCGCCAATTCCATGATGCTCCCCACCGGGAGTGAGTAATTCCTTCGTAGTCTTGCTAGTCGGTGAGGACTTGGATGATATTCATCATGTAATCGAGTTAGTTTATTTTAGAGCTTGATCCCTAGTATCCACTATGTTCTTAGATTGATGTTGCTATGACTTTGCCATGCTTAATGCTTGTCACTTTGGGCCCGGGTGCCTTGATTTCAGATCTAAACCGTTTATCAATTCATCATTATATCCATGTTTTAGATTTGATCTTGCAAGTTATAGTCACCTACTACGGTTATGATCCGGCAACCCCGGAGTGACAACAACCGGGCCCACTCCCGGTGATGACCGTAGTTTGAGGAGTTCATGTATTCACTATGTGTTAATGCTTTGTTCTGGTTCTCTATTAAAAGGAGGCCATAATATCCCTTAGTTTCCAATATGGACCCTGCTGCCACAGGAGGGTAGGACAAAAGATGTCATGCAAGTTCTTTTAATAAAGCATGTATGACTATTTACGGAATACATGCCTACATTATATCGATGAACTGGAGCTAGTGTCGTATCACACTAGGTTATAACTGTCTCATGATGAATATCATCCAACAAGTCACTGATCCAATGCCTACGAATTTATCTTATATTGTTTCTACTAAGTTACTACTGCTATCATCACTGTTACACTTGCTACAAAATATTGTTATCACTGTTACTGTTACCGTTGCTGCTATCACTACTATCAAAACCATCAAACTACTTTTCTACTTATCACTTTGCTGCAGATAATTAATCTCCAGGTGTGGTTAAATTGACAACTCAGCTGCTAATACCTTCAAATATTCTTTGGCTCCCCTTGTGGGTTGAATACTTTACCCTCGAAAACTGTTGCGATCCCCTATACTTGTGGGTTATCACCCATTTATCCAAACCAAGCATGATTAAGAACTAGGAATATAGTACTTGTATATGTTTCCCATTATTAAGTGCAGCCAAATTCAATTTATTCCTCACAGGCACAACAATACAAAATTCTACCCACAACAATTGGACATTGCATTGCAGAATTGAACCAAGCAGTTAACTAAACACCACAACAAATGAACCAAACATTAACTAGGCACCACATTGCACAATATAGCATACTCCTAATAGAAGATCAGATAGTTAACCAAACCAAGCATGCTTAACAACTTGGAAATATGGCAATTGTATTTGTTTCTCATGTATTTACTATAGCCAAATTCAATTTATTCCTCACATGGTATACAATAACAGAATGCACCCACAACTATTGAACATCGCATTGCAAAATTGAACCAAACAGTTAACTAAACACCACAACACAAATGAACCAAATGTTAACTGAGCACCACATTGCACAATGTATAACCAAACCAAGCATGCTTGACAACTTGGAAATATAGCAATTCTATTCATTTCTCATGTATTTTGTAAACATAAATTCGATTTATTTTTCACATGGAAGACAATACAAAATTTCAGCCTGAAGAATTGAACATCACATTTGCATAGTTGAACCAAACAGTTAACTAAAGACGACAACTAATTAACAAAATAGTTAATAAGTGAGCACCACACTGCTCGACATATAGAACATATACACTAGAGCAACAGATTGCAGGGTAAAATTAGATACCACAATTCACTAGAATTTGTGAAGGAAAAGCAGGAGCAGCACACACAACGGGTAAACCGAGCATGCTTAATCGGCGTATCTAGCAAATGTCAAGGTGCTCCTCCAAGATCTGGGGGTCGGCACGAATGGCAGCCATCGCGACCTCATCCGCGCGTGCAGCCACGATTTGCTTCTTCACTGCCAAATGCTCCTTCAGATCCTGGTTATACTGCGTGCACCATGGCTTAGTGCGGCACTTATTTGGTGGAGGGGTCGGTGATTTGGGTGGAAGGTGTCGCGCTCGCGCCGGCGGTTGGGGCATGTGGGATGTGGAAGGAGGAGGAGGATGGGGGCAGGGTGTGGATTACCTGCCTGAATAGGCGAGGCCGAGTAGTGTGAAGGAGGGTCGCCGGCGAGGAGCCGGCGCTGCAAGCAAGGAGTGAAGGCTTCAACTTGGAAAGGAAGGCGGAAACAGGGGGAAATGTGGCTTTTGGTAAGGGGGAGGGGCGGGGAGGTAGATATTTCCGCGGAAGCCGAAAATTTGGAATCGCTTCAATGAAAAAACTGGCGCGCAAAGTGTCATCAGACACGGTCCCTTATTCAGAACTGTGTATGATATGTGAACATCGCAAACGATTCAGATAGCTTAACCCGTGTGTGATGAGTTTGAACTTCAAAAAAATTGGTTCGAATTTCCCTATTACAATGGTCATCCACGTGATTGCATAATTTGGGTACACAAAGGAGACTACAGCACACCCACACTTCTTAATCGAGCAAGTTCAGCAATTAAACAGAGCTAGCTGACCTAAACATTACTCTAACAAATTAAAGACCGGCACTCTTAATTAAACAAAACAAAGAGTACTACTACGGCTGGTGCTCGTTGATCTCCGCCGCCGCCTCCATGTCCAGCTCGCGCCCAATGATCTCCTGGGGAAGGGGCTCCATGGCATCAATTGCACCATACTCCGCAAGCATCTCGCCATCCGTGTGCGCCATATCTTTGGAATAGGCCGCCACGAGCTGGGCATGGGCGGCCGCGATCTGGGCTTTGGCAGGCTCCGTCGTGGCAAGGTATGCCGTGCAGGAACGGACGGCTGCTCGAACTCTCTCGGTGATTGCCAACTCTTCGGCCGTGGGTTGCCGACCGTTGTCGGAGAAGCTTCATTCGATTTGTGCGGTGAGCGCCATGAGCTGGGTATGGACGGCCTCAACATGATCGTGGGCGGCCTCCATCAGGGCTAAGGTCACCGATACGAAACAGACAGCTGTTGTGCCGCTCTCGCTAGTTGTTATCCCCGAGGCAGATGCTGCTACCGCTGCCTGAGAAGCAACAACGGTCGTTTGGGCTGCCTTGGCTGCCCGGACGCAGATTGCAGTCTCCCTCATGAAGCTTGTTAGCACGCACCTGGCGACTACGGCCGCGCTCTCGCTGGACTGGGCCGCCGAAGTTGCCCTCACGATGCGGGTCCACGTCCCCATCTTTCACCGGCGACGATTGAACAGTGAAATGATATTTTTAGGAGCAGACTAGTGTGTTTGACACTCCGACGGTGCTCCAAGATATTTTGTGCTACATCTCACACGGTTGGTGATAATAAACTGTGTGCATTGTACTTGATTTTTCGTCTTGATTTGGATTACGTAATGGGGTAATAGCTGCAAAGGATGGTGTTTGAATTGCTAGAACTTTTATCTGCAGTGAACATGCAACTATAGGTGTGTCGTCAAAAAATTGGAATTATTTAGGGTTCGTTTGGACATTTGTATACATTTTAACTTAGTTTTGTTGGCATTTCAGATGCATCATTCAAATTTGAACTACTTGCACATGCTCAAGTGCATATAAACCAGTTGAAAAATTAAATCTTTGTCCTTGGTTGCATGCTTAGGTCCCATGCAAGAAATTGGAATGAATGTCAAACACCCTCCCACCATCACTCGGCCACAAACATTGAGATACTTGGTTTTTAAATTCTAGTAAATCAAAAACTCGTCTGAAATTCAAGAAACTTGGCATGCTATCATGGAGCGACATCAACATGCCATGGTAAAAAATTTGTCCCATTTGGGGCAGGTTTGGGTATAAGCTTCTCCAAACCAGAGCTTCTCACAACAAGCGTGATGGTTTCGGTAGGGAACGTGCCACCTTTGGGGACGAAACGATACCCGTTGCCTCTTATTGCTTCCAAAAAATTTCTAGTGTCAACATAGAACAACAGGAGTTTGGTGTTTAATATTGGAATTTTTCGGGGTTCGTTTGGACATTTTTATACATTAACTGGGTTTTGTAGGCATTTCAAGTGCATAATTCAAATTTGAACTACATGCACATGCTCTGGTGCATATAAACTGGTTGAAAAATCAAATCTGTGTTCTTGGTTCCACGCTTAGGTCCCATGCAAGAAATGGGAATGAATTTCAAAAACCCTGCCACCGTCACTCGGCCGCAAACATTGAGATACCTGGTTTTTAAATTCTAGTAAATCCAAAACTCGTCTAAAATTCTTGAAACTTGGCATGCTATCATGGAGCGGCATCAAGATGTTGTGGTAAAAAATTTGTCCCATTTGGGTTCGGTTTGGGTATAAGCTTCTCCCAAACCAAAGCTTCTCACAACATGTGTGATGGTTTCGGTAGGGAACGTGCCACCTTTCGGGACGAAACGATATCTGTTGCCTCTTATCGCTTCCAAAAAATTTCTAGTGTCAACATAGAACAACAGGAGTGTTGTGTTTAATTTTGGAATTTTTCGGAGTTTGTTTGGACATTTCTATACATTAACTGGGTTTTGTAGGCATTTTAGGTTCATAATTCAAATTTGAACTACATGCACACGCTCCGGTGCATATAAACTGGTTGAAAAATCAAATATGTGTCCTTGGTTCCATGCTTAGGACCCATGCAAGAAATGGAAATGAATTTCAAACACCCTGCCACCATCACTCCGCTGCAAACATTGAGATGCCTGGTTTTTAAATTCTAGTAAATCCAAAGCTCATATGAAATTCATGAAACTCGGTAGGCTATCATGGAGCGGCATCAACATGTCGTGGTAAAAAATCCCATTTGGGGCAGGTTTGGGTATAAGCATCTCATAAACCAGAGCTTCTCACAACAAGTGTGATGGTTTCGGTTGGGAACGTGCCACCTTTGGGGACGAAACGATATCCGTTACCTCTTATAGCTTTCAAAAAATTTCTAGTGTCAACATAGAACAACAAGAGTGTTGTGTTTAGTTTTTGAATTTTTCGGGGTTCGTTTGGACATTTCATACATTAACTTGGTTTTGTAGGCATTTCAGGTGCATAATTCAAATTTGAACTACATGCACCTGCTCCAGTGCATATAAACTGGTTGAAAAATCAAATATGTGCCCTCGGTTGCATGCTTTGGTCCCATGCAAGAAATGGGAATGAATTTCAAACACCCTGCCACCGTCACTTGGCCGCAAACATTGAGATATCTGGTTTTGAAATTCGAGTAAATCCAAAACTTGTCTGAAATTCATGAAACTTGGCATGCTATCATGGAGCGGCATCAACATGCCGTGGTAAAAGTTTTGTCCCATTTGGGGCAGGTTTGGGTATAAGCGTCTCACAAACCAGAGCTTCTCACAACAAGCGTCATGGTTTCGGTAGGGAACGTGCCACCTTTGGGGACGAAACAATATCTGTTGCCTCTTATTGCTTTCAAAAATTTTCTAGTGTCAACATGGAACAATAGGAGTGTTGTGTTTAATTTTGGAATTTTTCGGGGTTCATTTGGATATTTTTATACATTAACTTGGTTTGGTAGTCATTTCATGTGCATAATTCAAATTTGAACTACATGCACATGCTCCAATGCATATAAACTAGTTGAAAAATCAAATCTGTGTCCATGGTTCGATGCTTAGGTCCCATGCAAGAAATGGGAATGGACTTCAAACACCCCACCACCGTCACTCGGCCGCAAACATTGAGATACCTGGTTTTTAAATTCTAGTAAATCCAAAACTTGTCTGAAATTCATGAAACTTGGCATGCTATCATGGAGAAGCATCAACATGTCGTGGTAAAAAATTTGTCCCATTTGGGGCGGGTTTGGGTATAAGCATCTCACAAACCAGAGCTTCTCACAACAACTATGATGGTTTCGGTAGGGAACGTGCCACCTTTTGGGACGAAACGATATCCGTTGCCTCTTATTGCTTTCAAAAAAATTATAGTGTCAACATAGAACAACAGGAGTGTTTTGTTTAATTTTGGAATTTTTCGGGGTTTGTTTGGACATATTTATACATTAACTGGGTTTTCTAGGCATTTTATGTGAATAATTCAAATTTGAAATACATGCACATGTTCCTGTGCATATAAATTGTGTGCATTCTGTTAACCATTCACGTGACGCCACGCCTCACTCTTTTAATGGTGTCGTGCGGACAGGTTCTTGAGTGCTTGACTAAACAGGAGGCGTGCAAGTTGTACTCCAATGCGGAGGCTCACCAGGAAGCGTGCGAGTTGTACGCCGCGTAGGCTCACTGGGAAGCATGTGAGCTGTACGCCGCGTAGGATTTGTGCAGCTCTTCATCGCAAACATTTTAGTTAGAACACCCGTATGCAAACCGAGAGATTACCCAGGAAGCCAAGAGAAAATGTGCCGAGCAGGATTTTTGTAGCTCTTGATCGTAAATGTTTTAGATAGAACACCCGTATGCAAAGTGAGAGCTATGGTCTTCCCCCTTAAGCCGAGGGAAAATTTGCAGCATGGGATTTGTGCATCCCTTCAACGCAAACAGTTGATTTGGATGACCCGTGTGCAACCACGTACAAACAATTTGGTAAGATTTAAATCTGTCTTATTTGGTATGTTGCCATTTGTCAAACCGGAAAGATAGACATTTGTTGATCTAGTAACATTGCCATTTGTCAATCCTTGTAACACTACGATTTGTCAAAATATGCAGCTAAAAATCAGTAGCACTATCTAATTTTTGCAACTAAAATTCAATAATTAAGCATAGATTTCATTCATAGATTAAGCAGTTGTTCTTAATTTATACAAATAGTTCAACTCGACAGCTGAACCGACCAAACTTTTCCCCAATTGTTGCCAACCACATACTGAAATAGCTAGTTCAACTATATATACGGCTAATTTGAAGTACGTTGTATAGTTCCACCACACATCTATAGTCAGATGAACTAAACAAAATAGCCCCTAAATACTACTACTACGGAGGGGCTTTGTGCTACTTCCGACAGCCTCTCCTCTGCCGAGCGCGCTCAGTAAGAGGCAGAGGAGGAGGAGGAGCCTACCGACGAGCTGGACAAATGCAATACGGTGCCTACCGCTGCTGCACGTTCAGCGATGCTCGCCAGCTCGAACGCCCACTGCAGCTCCAGACGATCCCTCTCGAAGCGGCCGGACTGCTCGTAGATCTCTAATTCCTTGCCTCTACGTCAGCATGTGCTGCGGCCACGACTGCGATAAGGCTCTTTGCGTGCTCGACGATGCGCTCCTCCTCGTCCTGCAGGAACTCGACGTAGCGTGCAAGGTCGCTAACGCACGTGCGGGCCTCCACCTCCGCCTCCCGCCTTCGGGGCGCGGCAGTGGAGCGGGTGATGATCCCGGCGGTCGACGATTGGCTGGCAGCCACGGCGGCCGACGATGGGGTGGCGGCCACGACCACCACCTCCGGCCTTCGGGCCGCGGTGGCGGAGCGGGTGATGGCCACGATGGCCGGCAGTGGGGTGGCGGCCATGATGGCCACCTCCCGCCTTCGGGCCACAGTGGCGGAGTGGGAGATGGCCCTGACTTTCGATGGTGGTGTGGCGGCAACGGCGGCTGGCAACAGTTGCCGACGGGTAGGGGCAGCGGAGCGTGTGGTGGGTGTTCCGCGCACACCCAACAGGGACGCCACGCGTACTACACTATGCCGGGGACTGCGCCGCCGCCGCGGTGTAGCCTCCCAGCTGGAGTTGTCCTCTGATGACGGTGGAGTGGCTGAGCGACGACGACAGACCGGTGCCATTGGCGATTATGGGAGAAGCAGACGAGATAAGCTACGGGGTGGGAGGGGGAAATGCAACGCAGGACTCACCGGCCGTGAGGGTTTATATAGCAGGCCGGTAAGCATTGGGATTTTGGGGGATTTCACCGAGTCGGGCAAGGTTGCGCGGAAATGGGCTCACCAATGATTCATTGGCGCCATCGTTTGGCCAAAAGAACGCCCCCCCACCCCCCCGCTGCGCAAGCTTGCATTGTAAGCCGTCTGAGGCAGCGGGGTGACAAGACGTGTGAGAGGAGGATGATAGGCCACGTACACATACGGTTAACAAAAAACATTTGCAATTTAATTACCTACTATACCCCCGTCCTGGTTTATAAGTAGGATTTAACTAATAAAATATGAATGCATGTCGCCAAAGATTATATCGTTGGACTCGTATTTGAACATAGTTTCTAGATATACAATTTTTGTAACATGCATTAACACTTTTTTGGTTAAATTTAAGGTTATATACCAGCAAGCGTTTTCCAGCAACACACATGGCTTATTCCATAACAAACAGCTTGGATGGATCAATTGTATGCCATGTATCGCACATGCAACTCTAATCTGATTCGTGCTTGATGTCTCCGACATCGCTCGCACAGTATGTCTTATTTGCCACCTATCACCGTGACGGCCTCTGCCCGCGTCCCTCGGCAAGCTCTGCTCGCCGTTAGGCACCGCAGCACGTTGTGCTCGCCGTTAGGCGCCGCGGCGCGCTCTGCTCGCGTCCGTCGGCGCGCTGGGCTTGTGGACACCTTTTCCTTGCGTGTTCAACTGCGATATGCATATATATATAGGTTGCTCGTAGTTGAGGCGACCACGGAGCGCTCTGCTTGTGTCCCTTCACGCGCGCTCTACCAGCGGTTGGGCATGCGCACGATCACGTCGGGGCCCCATATGCATGCGGTTGTGTCGCGCGCGTTGCCACGTGATGCAGTTACGTGTGGCATGATGGAGTTACGCACTGCAAATTAGAACTGTCATCAGGGCCTGCCGATATTCCTGGCTGTCTGGCTTCCCCTTTAATTCCCGCGGCCATTATAACCTTAGTCTCGTCAACCTTTCTATCGTGCCCCACAACACAACATGCACACCCACGACAACACATAGAGAGGGGATGTCTAGTGGTGGTCCAATGGAGTTGGGCGAGCATAGATTGGAGACCCACGCGAGGGAGACAAATCTCTCGGTGGTGTACACCATCGACCCGGCCATGGTGGACGACTACATCAATAGTGTTGAGCAGTTGCTTGCTCGAGACAAGTACAAGGTGGTCGGCATCGACCTCCAGTACACCGTCGGTCGTCCCGGCATAGATCAGAAGGTTTTCGTCGCCTAGTTGTGCGTGCGCCATCATGTCCTCATCTAACACTACTGCATGGCCACAGAGCATTGCGACCGTTTCAACAGGTTTGTCAACAGCACCGACTACAAGTTCGCCATAGTGGAAATCACCGATGATGTAAAAGCGCTTAGTGTTACGAGCTTGGCCTGCAAGAACCTTGTCGAAATTCATTACCACTACAGGATCTGGGGTAGCACGAAGAAGGACTCCCTAGTCGAACTCGCCTCGGCCATCATCAACCCCTACTACGAAAAGATGAAGCAGGATGCCCAGAGAACAAGTCCCCTATCCTGGCACAGGGCCTGGATGCGGCAACTGGATGAACCACACCTCAGGTTCGTGGCCAAGAGGATGTACACATGCTATGAGATGCATAGGCGGATCGTTGACATGAGGAAGTGCCTCGTTACCCAAATCGACGAGCCCAGATCGAGCCACAAGCAGAGCAAGTGTCACAAGAAGTAGATGATGATCAGATGATCGTTTATGCTAGTTAATCATGCATGTAATATATAGTTTACTTTATTGGTGTGTGGAAATGTCATGTGTGTAGTAGCCACCTATGTAATTATGCATGTAATAGTATACTTTGGTGTGTGCAAATGCCATGGTTGTAGTAGCCACCTATGTAAGTGGACGTTTAATTTGATTATACAACCATGTCCTTATAAGTATGTATATAATGTTGTTGTTCTGTATGCAATCCCATCGCACAACACACACGTCTTATTAGCAGCAACTGTCTGTGTTATTATCGGTCTTCGCACACATTTTTGATTACAGACCTGTTTGCCACGTATCACACACATCTTGTTATATTGAACCATTTTTGTTCTCTTGTCTCAACACAAACAGTTCATCCGAGTGAACTGCATGCCGTATATCGCACACACCTTTGATCTGGCTGACCGTTTCTTTTGTGTTTCCTAATCACAAACAATTCATCCGAGTGAACCATATGTTGTATATCGCACACGCCTTCATCTGGCTGCCCGTTTCTTTTTTTCCTCCTCATCGCAAACAGTTAATTGAACCTAACTGTATGCCCTGCATCGCACACGCAACTAAAATCTGAACCGTGTTTGATGCATCCTCCATCGCAAACGTTTTGCACCTTTTTTGACGGTTTTTTACACCACCGTTTGTGATTATTGCATCGCACACAGTTTCGTCGAAGGGTCTGTGAACATAGTGTCACGTTAGCAGCATCCTGCAGTAGTGACCATCATGCGCCTATTACGTCCGGCAAATTATGAAACCATGGATTTCTTCAATACTTTGACACAAGAGAACTTGCACATAGAGAAGCATAGATGAGATCAGGAAAAATATGGATCAACTTAATTATGCACATCCATAATGGGGGCACTCTTGATAAATCTCTTATAAATCTTGAGAGTTTGTCGGGTAGGGGCGGGAGCGGGTAGGAGATCGACAATATTCTTTTCTAGGGTTTGGGTGTCCTCGAGGGTTGGTCGGGCGAGAGGGGGTTGATCGATTCCCCCCCCCCCTCATGTTGAAGTTACCGGAGTTTTCTTCTAGTGGTTTGGATGGCCTCGAGAGTTTGTCAGGTAGGGGCGGGAGGGGGTAGGAGATCGACAACGCTTTTTTTCTAGGGTTTGGGAGCCCTCCTAGCACAGCATACGACCCTCGACCCCTCGGCGATCCTTGACCCTCGATCCATCAACGACCCTCGACCCTCGACCCCTTGGTGACCCTCGACCCTCTATTCCTTCTTCTTCTGCTCCTTTTTTTCTTCTTCCTCTTCTTAACTTTTTTCTCCTCTTCTTCTCCTTCTTCTTCTCCTTCTTCCTCTTCTTATTTTCCTTTTTCCTCTCCTTCTTTTTCTTCTTCTTCCTTCTTCCTCTGTTCTTCTTTCTCCTTATTTTCCTTTTTCCTCTCCACTAACCGAAAATCTACTAACCTAAAATGCACTAACAGTACAACTAACCTAAAATGCACTAAATCAACTAACCTAAAATGCACTAACCTAAAATCGATATCTACTAACAACCTAAATAAAAATTAATACATATACGTAAAAAATCATCATATGAACAAAAAAACATATATCATCTATCATCAACATCATCATATCTATCATCAACATTATCTAATAATCATATGCAAAAAATGTATAGGAACAAAGCAAGCTATAGGGGAGGAGGACAGGGAGGAAGGGGGCCGGCGGCCGGACCATAGCGTGGGACAGCGCGGACTGGGGTGGTGACGGCGCGGGGGCGGTGACGGCGTCAGGGGAAGGGGCGGCGCGGCGATGGCATCGGGGGCAGACGGCGGAGGCGAGCCTCGGCGACGACAACGGCGGGGCAACCCTCGGCGACAACGGGCGATGGCGACGACGAGGGCAGCGGGCCGCGCCGGGCAACCTGGTGGCGTCGATGTCGTCGGTGTCGTCGGGGGCTAATGCGAGATGAGAACTGAAATTCCTAAGTGCTACTTTATATACCCAGAGCAATGGTCCCGGTTCGTGGCACCAATCGGGACCAATGCACCGCTTTATTCCCGGTTGGTGCCACCAACCGAGACCAAAGGTCTATTTTCAGCAGCCCAAAGGGCGCGAAATAGGGACCTTTGGTCCCGCTTGGTGGCACCAACCGGGACTAAAGGGGGGCATTTGTCCCGGTTGGTGCCACGAACCTGTACCAATGCACCCCTTTCGTCCCGGTTGGTGCTACCAACCGGGACCAAAGGCCTTATGCTGGCGCGGTGCGGTGGGATGTTTAGTCCCACCTCGCTAATTGAGAGAGCTTGAGAGTGGTTTATAAAGCGCTGCTGCGCCCACCATCTCGAGCTCCTCTCAACTGCAAGCTTTCGGGCCTAATCTGTCACTCCTTGCATGTGGGCCTATTGGGCCTGCTGCGGGCCAGAATCCTGGCCCATGGTTGGGTTTCTAGTCGTATTCAGGCCATGGTGGCCCAGTAGGTGGCATTTTTTTCCAATTTTTTTGTTTTCTTTTTTGCTTTATTTATTTATTTTATTTTGTTTCTACTTACAGCTAAATAATTAGTGTTTTTCAGTGATTCTTTTTGCTTTCAGGTAATAAAAATTATAAACTTTCTATTAGTGCCATTAGTTTTCCAATTTGAATAGTTTAACTTTGAATTTTTTGAAATTTGAGTGAATCACTAGTTTGTGAATAATTTTACTATAAACATAGATTTTTGAGCGATTCTTTTTCCTGCTATTTAATATTATTGTGTTCTATCATTATATTCAATTTGGTAATTTTTAGGTTATTTGAAATGTGTGTTTTAATCAAAAATAGATTTTTGTTATTTTAGTCTGCTATTAAAGTTTCAAAAAAATCTTTATGATAATTCTTTTTGCTATTAATGTTTTGAACAAAAAATACTTTGATAATTTTAGTTGCATAAATTTTATATAATTTTAGTTTAAAAATACTAAAGGTTTATAAAAGCTTTTTAGTTGATTCCTTTTGCTATTAGAGTTTCATTAAAGTTTTCTAGTTCATTATTTTTGCTATTAGAGTTTCATTAGAGGTTTCTAGTTCATTCTTTTAGTTCATTATTTGCTACTAGAGTTTCATAAAAGTTTCCTAGTTCATTCTTTTTTGCTATTAGTTCATTCGTTGAGCTAAATGACCCTGAAATTGAAAAGCACTTCAAATGAACTCTGAAGAGGTTGAAGGTTCGCATGGTATCATCATTTCACCCACATAGCATGTGCTAAAAAGTTGAGAGGGTTACGGCAAAAACTGGATGCACTTCGTGTACAAAATGGACAATCTCTTTCGAAGTATCACAGTTTCGGACGAAAGCTCATCTATTACAAAGGGATTTCATTTTTTTGAACTTATTTGAACTCCAGACTTTTTGTGTGTTCAAAATACACCATTCAAAGCCACATCATCAATTTTCAACCCTTTCTGACTTCATTTGTTATTTTTCATGCATTTACTGATATTTTTGAGCTATATACCCTGAAATTGAAAAGCACTACAAATGAACTCTGAAAAGGTTGAAAGTTGGCATGGTATCATCATTTCACCCACATAGTATGTGCTAAAAATTTGAGAGGGTTAGGGCAAAAACTGAATGCATTTCGTGTACAAAATGGACAATCTCTTTCGAAGTATCAAGGTTTCGGACGAAAACTCATCTGTTACAAAGGGATTTTATTTTTTTAAACTTATTTGAACTACAGACTTTTTGTGTGTTCAAATGAACCATTCATAGCCACATCATCAATTTTCCACCCTTTCTGACTACATGTGGTATTTGTCATGCATTTACTGATTTTTGTAAGCTAAATGACCCTGAAATTGAAAAGCACTACAAATGAACTCTAAAAAGGTTGAAAGTTGGAAGGGTATCATCATTTCACCCACATAGCATGTGTTAAAAAGTTGTGAGGATTACGGCAAAAACTGGATGCACTTCGTGTACAAAATGGACAATCTCTTTCGAAGTATCAGGGTTTCATACGGAAACTCATCTGTTACAAGGGGATTTTATTTATTTGAAATTATTTGAACTCCAGACTTTTTGTATGCTCAAAATTAACCATTCATAGCAACATCATCAATTTTCAACCCTTTCTAACTTCATCTGGTATTTTTCCTGCATTTACTGATTTTTGTAAGCTAAATGACCCTGAAATTGAAAAGCACTACAAATGAACTCTGAAAAGGTTGAAAGTTGGCATGGTATCATCATTTCACCCACATAGCATGTGCTAAAAAGTTGAGAGGGTTACGAAAAAAACAGGATGCACTTCGTGTACAAAACGGACAATCTCTTTCGAAGTATCAGGGTTTCATACAGAAACTCATCTGTTACAAAAGGCATTTCATTTCTTCACATGTAACTGCAGTGATATTCTAGATCAAAGGCATCATCATAATAGTTGTGGAGAGAAAGTCTTCGCTTTTTCTTCGCTTGTCTCCTTTGCTTATTGCGCCATAACCATGGATATTCTTCATCGTTTAATAGGGTGCTTGGGTCAGCCTTGACTTTGAAGGGAGGAATTTCATGAAACTTTTCATAATCTTCACACATGTCTGTCTTGCCCTCCAATCCCGTGATGTCTCTTTTTCCTAAAAGAACTATCTAGCGCTTTGGCTCATCGTATGATGTATTTGCTTCCTTATCTTTTCTTTTCCTCGGTTTGGTAGACATGTCCTTCACATAGAAAACCTGTGCCAAATCATTGGCCAGGACGAATGGTTCGTCTGCACACCCAAGATTGTTCGGGTCCACTATTGTCATTCTGTACTGTGGGTCTACCTATACCTCTCCTCTTGACAGATTGACCCATTTGCACTAAAACAAAGGGGCCTTAAAATCATGTTCGTAGTCAAGTTCCCATATGTCCACTATGTAACCATAATATGTGTCCTTTCCCCTCTTGGTTGCTGCATCAAAGCGGCACCGCTGTTTTGGTTGGTGCTATTTTGATCTTGGGCGATCGTGTAAAATGTATTCCCATTTATCTCGTACCCTTTGTAAGTCAATACAGTCGAAGATGGTCCCCTAGCCAACGAGTATAGCTCATCAGAAACATTTTTGTCACCCCTAAGACGTGTTTGCATCCAACTGCCGAAATTCCTAATGTGTTCACATATAATCCAGTCGTCACACTGCTCCGGGTGTTTGGAGCGTAGAATGTTCTTGTGTTCATCGACATACAGGGTCACCAAGGTAGAATTTTGTAGAACTATGTAGTGTGCTTGAGACCAAGAATGCCCGTCCCTACATATTATTGAGTCCCCTCCTAGCATGCCTTTTCTAGTCAGTCTCCCCTCATACCGCGATTGAGGGATACCAATCTTCTTAAGGTCAGGAATGAAGTCAACACAAAACCCAATGACATTCTTTGTTTGATGGCCCATTGAGATGCTTCCTTCTGGCCTAGCGTGGTTACGGAAATATTTCTTTAGGACTCCCATGAACCTCTCAAAGGGGAACATATTGTGTAGAAATACAGGGCCCAGAACGACAATCTCATCGACTAGATGAACTAGGACGTGTGTCATGATATTGTAGAAGGATGGTGGGAACACCAGCTCGAAACTGACAAGCATTGCGCCACATCACTCCTTAACCTTGGTAGGATTTCTGGATCGATCACCTTCTGAGCGATTGCATTGAGGAATGCACATAGCTTCACAATGGCTAATCGAACATTTTCTGGTAGAAGCCCCGTCAATGCAACTGGAAGCAGTTGCGTGATAATCACGTGGCGGTCATGAGACTTTAGGTTCTGGAACTTTTTCTCTGACATATTTATTATTCCCTTTATATTTGACGAGAAGCCAGATGGTACCTTCATACTGAGCAGGCATTCAAAGAAGATTTCCTTCTCTTCTTTGGTAAGAGTGTAGCTGGCAGGACCTTCATACTGCTTTGGAGGCATGTCGTCTTTTTTGTGCACACGTTGCTGGTCCTCTCGTGCCTCCGGTGTATCTCTTGTCTTCCCATACACGCCCAAGAAGCCTAGCAGGTTCACACAAATCTTCTTCGTCACGTGCATCACGTCGATTAAAGAGCGGACCTCTAGGTCTTTCCAGTAGGGGAGGTCCCAAAATATAGATTTCTTCTTCCACATGGGTGCGCGTCCCTCAGCGTCATTAGGAACAGATAGTCCGTCGGGACCCTTTCCAAAGAGTACTTGTAAATCATTGACCATAGCAAGTACGTGATCACCGGTACGGATGGCGGGCTTGTTCCGGTGATCTGCCTCGCCTTTGAAATGCTTTCTTTTCTTTTGACATTGATGGTTGGTCGAAAGAAATCGACGATGCCCTAGGTACACATTCTTCCTGCATTAGTCCAGGTATATACTTTTGGTGTCATCTAAATAGTGCGTGCATGCATGGTATCCCTTGTTTGTCTGCCCTGAAAGGTTAGTGAGAGCAGGACAATCATGCATGTCAAATTCCTGCTGTTTGTGCTCATCCCACACACGTACACTATTTCCATTCCACAACTGTAAAAGTTCTTCAACTAATGGCCTTAGGTACACATCAATGTCATTGCCGGGTTGCTTAGGGCCTTGGATGAGAACTGGCATCATAATGAACTTCCGCTTCATGCACAGCCAAGGAGGAAGGTTATAGATACATAGTCACGGCCCATGTGTTGTGATTGCTGCTCTGCTCCCCAAAAGGATTAATGCCATTCGTGCTTAAACCAAACCATAAGTTCCTTGCGTCGCCTGCAAAGTCCTCCCAGTACTTTCTCTCGATTTTTCTCCACTGCGACCTGTCAGCGGGTGCTCTCAACTTCCCGTCTTTCTTATGGTCCTCTCTATGCCATCGCATCAACTTAGCATGCTCTTTGTTTCTGAACAGACGTTTCAACCGTGGTATTATAGGAGCATACCACATCACCTTCGCAAGAAGCCACTTCCTGGGGTGCTCGCCATCAACATCACCAGGATCATCTCATATGATCTTATACCGCAATGCACTGCATACCGGGCATGCGTTCAGATCCTCGTACGCACCGCGGTAGAGGATGCAGTCATTAGGGCATGCATGTATCTTCTACACCTCCAATCCTAGAGGGCATACAACCTTGTTTGCTGCGTACGTACTGTCAGGCAATTCGTTATCCTTTGGAAGCTTCTTCTTCAATATTTTCAGTAGCTTCTCAAATCCTTTGTCAGTTACACCATTCTCTCCCTTCCACTACATCAATTCTAGTACAGTACTGAGCTTTGTGTTGCCATCTTCGCAATTGGGGTACAGCCCTTTTTTGTGATCCTCTAACATGCGATCGAACTTCAGCTTCTCCTTTTCACTTTCGCACTGTCTCTTTACATCAACGATGACCTGGCGAAGATCATCATCTGGCACATCGTCTGGTTCCTTCATCTTCAGCTTCCCCCGTTGCAGCATCACCGTACTCAGGGGGCACATAGTTTTCATCATCCTCTTCTTCTTTGTTGTCTTCCATCATAACCCCTCTTTCTCCATACTTGGTCCAAACATTATAGTGTGGCATGAAACCCTTATAAAGCAGGTGGGTGTGAAGGGTTTTCGAGTTAGAGTAAGACCTTGTATTCTCACATATAGGGCATGGACAACACATAAAACCATTATGCTTGTTTGCCTCAGCCACTGCGAGAAAATTATGCACGCCCTCAATGTACTCGGAGGTGCGTCTGTTACCATAGATCCATTGCCGGTTCATTTGCATGCATTATATATAATTAAGTGTGTCAAAAACCATTACAGAACATCATGAATAGATAAGTGACCAAATTAATACAAGTTCATCATCACATTAAAACCAAAGTACATACATAGTTCTCATTGAACAACATATAGCTCTCCAGAGCATCTAATTAAACCATACATTGAAACTATGTAAAACATTTCAATGCAACAACAAATGCGATCATAATCGCAACTAAGGTAACAATTGATCCAATGGCATAATGATACCAAGCCTCGGTATGAATGGCATATTTTCTAGTCTCTCTAATCTTCAAGCGCATTGCATCCATCTTGATCTTGTGATCATCGACGACATCCGCAACTCCAATATCATCTTATCCTCCTCACCTTTTTCCAATTTTTCCTTCAAGTAATTCTTTTGTTCTTCAACTAAATTTAACCTCTCGACAATAGGATCGGTTGGAATTTCCGGTTAACATACCTCCTAGATAAAAAAATCTATGTCACGTTGGTCGGCATAATTGTCATAAACACTAAATGAACCAAATAGTTATAAAAGATAATATATATATATACCACATCCGAATTATAGACAGGACGATGCCCAACGGAGACGGATACCAAAACCATCACAATGAACCAAATAGTTATAAAAGATAATATATAACACATCCGAATCATAGACAGGACGATGCCCGACGGAGGCGGATACCAAAACCATCGCACTATATAATAATAATAAATAATAAAAGTAAGAAAAATACACAAGTATCTATCTAAATCATACAAGTAAGAACTTTTTTCTTTTAGAAAGAACATAAGATCAAGAGGCTCACCATGGTGGTGCCGGCGACAAGATCGGCATGGGCGATCGACGGCAGTGAGGACGGGGACGGGAGAGGACGGACTGCCGAACCTAGACAAATCTCGAGGAAAATGGAGCTTGGACAAGGAGCTTCCAGAGAGAAAGCTTAAGTGTGGCTCGGGCATTTCATCGAGCACCACATGTGCATAGGAGGTGAGCTAGAGCACCACAAAGCTCTCCCACGGCTGGCCAGAAAAACAGAGCACTCCACTACTCTGCTCGCGGGCATGGGGGTATATATAGGAATCTCATTGGTCCTGGTTCATGGCTGGAACCGGGACCAAAGGGGAGTTTGGTCCCGGTTCCAGCCACGAACCGACACCAATGGTTGTGGGCCAGGAGCGAGGCCCGTTGGTCCCAGTTTGTGTTTGGAACCAGGACCAAAGGGTCCAGACGAACCGAGACCAATGCCCCATGAGGCTCGG
This sequence comes from Triticum urartu, assembly GCF_056163025.1. Taxonomy (NCBI): domain Eukaryota; kingdom Viridiplantae; phylum Streptophyta; class Magnoliopsida; order Poales; family Poaceae; genus Triticum; species Triticum urartu. The sequence continues at coordinate 280,417,598 of NC_141874.1, forward strand.
CCGCCCCCCTGGCCTCATGAACCGGAACCGTTGCCCCCATGGGTCCCGGTTCGTGACTGAACCAGGACCAATGGGCTGGCCCAACCTGGACCAAAGCCCTATTTTCTACTAGTGGTGTTTTGGGGACACAAGAGACTTTTTATTATTTGGTTGTAGGGTTGTTTGAGAGTGACTATCTTCATCCCAAGCCTCCCATGGATTTATAAACCTTAGGTCATCCACTTGAGGGAAAATTGCTATTGTCCTACAAAGCTCTGCACTTGGAGGCCCAACACGTGTCTACAAGAATAAAGTTGCATAGTAGACATCAAGCTCTTTTCTGGCGTCGTTGCTGGGGAGGTGAATGCTTGAAGGTATATCTTTAGATATTTCAATTGAACCTTTTAGTTTCGTGTTTATCACTAGTTTTGTTTATAAAAAGAAAACTACAAAAAATGGAATTCAGGTTGCATCATATTATTCATCTTTATAATGTCTTTCGTGAAAATGATGGAAAAGAAAATTGTGCTCAATTGATAGAAGAAGAATTCTATAAAATGTTTGGCATAAATGATGAGCATGATTGCAATGTTGTTAGTATGAGTTCTTTGAATATCCATGATGCTAACGGTATGCAAAGCCATAAGCTTGGGGATGCAACATTTGGTGAAGATGGTATTTTTAGTCCCCCAAGATTTGATGTGCAAATTTGTTATAATGATTGCATGCCTCCTATTTATGATGATTATATCGATGAAAGTGGATTTGGAGAGGTCATGACTTTATTTAATGATGAATCCACTATTTCAGAAGAGGTTTCAATTGATTGTTATATATGAGAACAAAGTTGCTATCTATGATGATTATGGTGATGACATGTATGCTATATTGAATAATTATAACCATGAAAATTGTCATCATGATTTTAATTTTCAATCTCATGATAGTTATTTTGTTGAATTTGCTCCCACCACTAGTGATGAGAATAAATTTGCTTATGTGGAGAGTAACAAAATTTCTATGCTTATGTATCATCTAAAAGAATGCTTTATGTGATAGTTATATTGTTCAATTCATTCATGATGTTACTCAAAATTATTATGGTGGAGGAACTTATGCTTGTAGGTATTGCAATAATATCAAGTTTCCTTTCTATGTGTTGAAAATTTTGAAGTTATGCTTGTTTTGCCTTCCTATGCTAGTTGATTCTTTGTCCCATAAATTATTTTCTCACAAAATACCTATGCATAGGAAGTGGGTTATACTTAAATGTGCTTGCCATGTGTTTCATGATGCTCTCTTTATGTTTCAATTCTTATCTTTTATGCGAGCATCATTGAAATCATCATGCCTAGCTTCAAAGGCATTAAAGAACAGTGCTTGTTGGGAGACAACCCAACACTTTTACCTATTATTTTTGTGTGTTCACATGATTAGGCTACTGTAGTAATCATGTTTTATAGCCTTTGTTTCAATAAAGTGCCAAGTAAAGCCTTTCGGATAGTGTGGATGATAGTTGACTTGATTCTGAGCAAAAACAAAAACTTTTGCTTCCAGAAACAGAATTGTTTAAATTCACTAGAACATGATAAAATTATGAAATTTTTACAGATGATTGACAAACAAATTTCCTATGTTGCCCTAATTGTTCAGAATTTTGGAGTAGTAGAAGTATGGTAGTTATCCAGATCATTACAGACTGTTCAGTTTTTGACAAATTTTGTTTTCAATGCATAGTTTTCTTGTTTCCTAGTTCCTATGGATTATATTGCTCAATATAAATTTTGTGGAAATGATAAGTACAGTAGGTATTGTCTGGAAATAATTATGAATCTTGTCTTTGACAGTACCAAAATGAAATGGTTTGCTCTTTATCATACTAACCTATCTCATGAAGTTCCATTAAGTTTTGTGTGATTGAAGTTTTCAAGTTTTGGGTGAGATGTCGATATGAGGAGAATAAGGAGTGAGAAGACCCTAAGATTGGGTAATCCCAAGGCACCCCAAGTTAATATCCAAGGAAGATCCAAGAAACTGAGCTTGGGGATGCCCAGAAGGCATCCCCTCTTTCGTCTCCAACATTATCGGTAACCTTACTTGAGGCTATGTTTTCATTCGTCACATGATATGTGTTTTGCTTGGAGCGTCATTGGCTTTTGTTAGTATTTGCTTGTTCTTATTTAGAATAATGTTTTGCATCTTTTATTTCAATAAAAATGTCAAGGATAGCCTTTACCATGCTTATCTTGCAAGTCTACATGTTGCTGTTTCAAAACAGAAAGTTTATCGTTGTTGCAAAAATTCCCGAGAAAAGTCAGAATGTGATAAAATAATGAATATTTTTGCGTAATAAGCTATGATAAAGTTTCTATAGTGTGGTAAATTTTCAGAATTTTTTGAGTTACAGAAGTATTGATACTCTTGCATTCTTTAGAGACTATAATGTTTTAGCATATTGCTGTTATGTTTGCATTGTTTGCATAAGTTTGCTTGTTTAATGATTCTATTTGAGGATAGGAGTATTAAATATGCAGAAGCATTTAGTTTAAAATGTTAAATTATAATTTTAGTGATTTTCTACAGTATAGAATGATAAGGTTTTGCATTGATTTATACTAACTTATCTCATGAGTTCTTGTTGAGTTTTATGTGGATGAAGTTTTTAAGATTTAGGGAAACCGTGATATAAAAGGAATTAACGAGACACAAAAGCTCAATCTTGGGGATTCCCAAGGAATCCCAAGATAATATTTCAAGAAGTCTCAAGCATCTAAGCTTGGGGATGCCCCGGTAGGCATCCCACCTTTCTCCATCAAGAACTATTGGTTAGTATCGGTTGAGCCTAAGTTTTTGCTTTTTCACATGAGTTGTCCTATTCTTGGAATGTAATTTTGTTTTGTTTTGATTTCTGTTTTAATAAAATACTTAGATCTGATTTTTTTCAAATAAGAGAGAGTCCTCAATTAGCTACCCATTCACTTAACTACTCGCTTGATCTTCACTTATATCTTTTTGGAGTAGTTTGTCATATGCTCATGTTCTTCACTTAAATTTGTTTGAGCTTATCAAAAGCAACTTATGAAATTAGTCCCAAAGTGATATATATTCAAGAGGGATATAATAAAAACTTTCATGAAGATCATTGGGCAAAATTAACTTGATTCTTTGTAATAGTTTTGAGATATGATGATAGTGATATGTGAGTCGTGTTGGTGAGTAATTATGCTTTGGTAATAATATTGGTGTTAAGGTTTGTGATTCCCTATGCAAGCACGAAAGTCAGTAGTTATGCAATGAAATTACATCCTACTTGTGGTGCATTATTCGGTGTTAGTTATGCTCAATGCACGTTTATGTGATTTTTTGTTTCTTGGTTGGTTGCTTCTCAATCTATTTGCTAGCCTTCACTTGTACTAAGTATGATTACTACTTGTGCATCCAAAATCCTTAAACCCATTTTTGCCACATGAGTCCACTATACCTACCTATATGTGGTATTTCAGTTCTGTTCTAAGCAAATTTGTATGTGCCATCTCTAATCTTCAAAATAAATTTCCTTTTTGTGTGCTCGTACCGCTCATGAAACGGTAGGGGGTGGCTGATATTTTTCCATGCTAGATGTGTTATTCTCAAGATGAGTGTTTATTCACTTGTCATTGCATGAGAGTACGGCAAAGGTATTGATGCCTAGTCCCGAAATGAAAAGAAAATTACTTCATGTTGTCAAATAATAAATTCCTTGGAAAGTGTTAGTATGGACGGTACCCGTGGATACCGCTAGCAGTGGAATGTGAAAGAATGGTGGAAAAGGAATAAACTTTATTTTTTGTTTGGGAACTGTCTATGATATATCTAGCATGGAAAGTATTGGGAACTACTCGATCATTTTCGTTGATAGGAAAAGCATGCCACCCAAAATGTTTTATCTCTCATTTTTCGCTTTGAGCTCTGGCACCTCTACAAATCCCTACTTCCCTCTGCGAAGGGCCTTTCTATTTACTTTATGCAATTTTTATTTTTATTTGAGTCTCCATCTTCTCTCATAAAACACCAACTAAGGGGCACTATGATCATACTTGAGCATTGGATGTAGCTAATATGCGAGTGTGTTTCATGAATGGATCAATGATTGAGCATGATGGGCTAGGGATAACTTTCTTTAGTATTGATATGTTGAAAGACATGGTTGCTTGTTGATATGCATGAGTATTGAAATCTTCATGTCAAAACTATACTATTTCTTTGAACCATATAAAAGTCCAAATGTCCATGCTAAAAAAGAAAAGAATATGTGATGAACATGTTAGGCAGCATTCCACATCAAAAATTCTGTTTTTATCATTTACCTACTCGAGGACGAGCAAGAATTAAGCTTGGGGATGCTGATACGTCTCCAACATATCTATAATTTTTTTATTGTTCCATGTTGTTATATTGTCATTCTTGTATGTTTTACAATCGTTTTATAGCAACTTTATATTATTTTTTGGGAGTAACCTATTGACATAGTTCCCAGTGCCAGTTGTTGCTTTTTGCTTGTTTTTTACATCGCAGAAAATCAATACAAACGGAGTCCAAACGTAGTGAAACTTTTTGGAGATTTTTTTGGACAAGAAGACATCCTGTGGGCCAAAGAAGTACAAGAGGGGTGCCCGAGGGGGGCACAACCCACCTGGGTGCGCCTGGAGGCCCAGGCGCGCCCTAGTGGGTTGTGCCCAACTCGATGGTCTCCCGCACCGCCTCTTCGCCCTATAAATTCCCAAATAATCCAAAACCTCTGAAGGAAACCCTAGATCAGAAGTTCCACCGCCGCAAGCCTCTATAGCCACGAAAAACCAATCTAGACCTTGTTCCGGCACTCCGCCAGAGGGGGAAATCATCACCGGTGGCCATCTTCATCATCCTGGCAGCCACCATGATGAGGAGGGAGTAGTCCACCCTCCGGGCTGAGGGTTTGTACCAGTAGCTATGTGTTCAATCTCCCCCTCTCATGTTCTTGAGATATCATGATCTTGATGTATCGTGGGCTTTGTTAACATAGTTGGATCATATGGTGTTTTCCCCTCTCTATCTTGTTGTGATGAATTGAGTTTTCCCTTTGAGATTTCGTTCTTACCGGATTGAATACTTTTATGGATTTGAGAGCACTTGATATATGTCTTGCATATGAATACCCATGGTGACAATGGGGTATCGTGTTGATTCACTTGATATATGTTTTGGCACTCAACTCGCGGATTCCCGAGGTGACAATTGGGTAATCTATGCATAAGGGTTGATGCACGTTCTTGTCTTTATTTCTCCGGTAGAAATCTTGGGGCACTCTTTGAGGTTCTTTGTGTTGGATTGAGTATTATGAATCTGAAATTATTTGTTGTTATTTTAGTGTGAACACTTGGATAGATCGATCAGAAAGAATAGCTTCGAGGTGGTTTCGTACCCTACAAACAATTTCTTCTTATGTTCTCTGCTAGATAGGGACTTTGGAGTGATTCTTCATCGCACATTGAGGGATGGTTATGTGATCCAATTAGATTAGCATTGTTGAGAGATTGCACTAGCAAAAGTACTGAACCTAGGCCTCATATTCAAGCATTGCAATACCATTTGTGCTCCATTTTATCAATTGCTACCTTGCTGTTTTTTATTGTTCTTATTACAAAAATCAATATCTACTATCCATATTACACTTATATCACCATCTCTTCACCGAACTAGTGCACCTATACAAATTACCATTGTATTTGGTGCGTTGGGGACACAAGAGACTTTTTATTATTTTGTTGCAGGGTTGTTTGAGAGAGACTATCTTCATCCTATGCCTTCCATGGAGTGATAAACCTTAGGTCATCCACTTGAGGGAAAATTGCTACTGTCCTACAACACTCTACGCTTGGAGGCCCATCACGTGTCTACAAGAATAAAGTTGCGTAGTAGACATCACACACCAGTTATGACTTGGTGGAATTTTTTGCACATGAGGTATCTGCACTTACAGGTTGCTACAAGCGACTTATCAAAACAATTGAAAGCAATGGCTGCATGATATTCAAACACAAGACGCCCATGACAGGTCAGGTAAGCATGCACTAATACAAACATTTTAAAATGGCGGATGGATAATTGTTTGAACAAAAGTTCAACGTGCACGAAGGCCTGACAAGAGCAACACATTATTTCCGCTAAGCCTATTACATAGCTATAGCTGAGCCCAGAATATTCAAAGTTTTTTACCAGAGTATAAACTACTCTTGCAAGATGGCCTCTGTGCCGTCCGGGTTAGCCCCTTGATGACCCCGAGCAGTTGACGCCTCCGGGTTATCCTACACCGGCTCTTCTGCTTCTTGGATCTAAGGGTCCTGATTCTAGTTGACATATGTTAAGGCTTGGAAGACAACTTCGTCGTGCAAGATAGGAGATGGGTCAACGTTAGGTACAAAGCGGTGCTTACGTCGTTGTGGAGTCAGATCAGATGATATCAGTGTTGGCGATGGAATTCTCGTGTTATTGCCATCATAAGTGTAGAGACCTCAACCAGTCTGATCTCTGTGCACCGGTGTCATCCCTGGATCAGTAATGCTGACACCACACAGTACTCGGAGGATTTATAACAGAGTACCAATCACACACTTATTACATCGAGTGTCTCAAACGAGAACTTATTACAATAAATATGGCTTAAGGCCATCTAATAACGATAACAGCGGGAGGCTTGGAAGATAAGTGAGTCCATCAACTCCAACGGCATCACTGAGTATAGAACCACGACCTAAAAACTCCTTAATCGTCGTCTGAAAAGTCTGCAACATTAACGTTGCAGCCCGAAACGGGTCAGCACATGGAATATGCTGGCAAGGTAACACATAGAGAGTAATGGAATGAAACAGCTACACTATATGCATATTTGGCTGGCAGAAAGCTCTATGGTTACAGTTTTGCATAAAGCCAATTTTTCCCTACTACAGAGGAATAATTTTTATTTAACTATCATGGTAGTTGTTAAACATTGAGAATGGTTGACAGCATCCTCAATCCCAATTAAGCATCATCATTAAACAAAACCCAACAAAATTAATTTAGAGTAACATGTTGAGATTCACATGATAATCCAGGTACTAGATACTCAAGATATCCATAACCGGGGACACGGCTAACCATGATTAGTTTATTACACTCTGCAGAGGTTTGCGCACTTTTCCCCACAAGACTCGATCGCCTCCATTTGGTTTCTCGCACTACAAGGTGTTTGAGAAGACGGATGACCGAGACATAGTCTTTCAGAAGCACTAGCACCTTACGATCGGGTAGACCGTACCACCTACATCCCCTACATCTACTAGTCTACCACTGTAAGAGTTCGCACGACTTAGTCAACTTTGCTAGAGCCCATAATAGCTTGTGGCTGCACACGAAATTTTCTAGTATGAATAGTCTCATGATCCCTTTGAGCCTGGGTGGCGGTCCAAAAGAAAACAGGCAAGTCCTGGAATACCCAGGTGCCTCAATCCACCCAGATGTGTGTTTAGGTTGCCACCTTAGATAAACCATTAATTAACAAAACTCACATCTGTCATGGATATCACTCACCCAATCCACGTCTACTAGCATAGCATGGCATAATAAGCAAACGCGGAAGTAACTCCCAAAGGTTTGAAAATAAACAGGTAATAGGTACTACCTCAACTACTTCCCATCCCACAATTTAATTAGATCCTAATCATGCAATGTGTGAGGATTTGATCTAATGCAATAAAACTGGGTAGTAGAAAATGTATGATCAAAGTGTTACTTGCCTTGCTGATGATCCGCGAAACCTAGAGATTCGAAGTAACAAGCGGCGCACTCCGGGTATTCTATCACAGACAGACAAGCAAGCATACAATAAGTACTCATCTAATGCACGGGTAAAACTCAAATAAGAGATCTAACCAGAAGGTTCAACTTAAGAACTCCGGTTTGCAAAAAGAATCAAATCGAACGAAACAATGAAAGTCAAACGGCGAAAGAAAACAACTTCGTTCTACAAATCTGGATCTAGGGCAATTTTTACAGTAGCAAAATCTTGTTTAAGTTGGTTAAACAGATAGAGGGTTTCGAGACGAAACTCCAGGCACTTGAATCGCCTGATTCCGATAAACGAGCGAAAAGTTATACTAAAATGAAAATTGGATCAGGAATCGCGATCAAAAAAATCATGGATTAAATCCGAGCAAAAGAAAAACGACGAACGTTCGCTAGAACGAACGAACGGACGAACGCTCGCTATTTAAATAAACCAGAAAAACCGATTTATTTAAAAAACCGAAATCTAAAAAAACCAACGAAAAACCGACGGTTTTTCAAAAATAAAAAAATAAAAAAAACTGGTGCGGAAAACGAGGCGGCGACGGACCTCGGGCGGCGTGCGGCGGCGGCGTCCGGCTGCGGCGGCGGCGCGGCGGCGAGCGGCGCTAGGGTTCGGCTGGGGCTGGGCGCTGGCTTCGGCTAGGCCTCCCCCCAGCTTATAAAGCCTAGCCGGGCCGTAGTCCTAGTCGGACACGGCCCGTAGGTCGGTTCGTTTTTATTATTATTATTTATTACGCGCAGAAGAAAAATAAAAAGAAATACTAAATGGACTCCAAAAATTCCAAAATAAATTTTCACGGGTTTCTAAAATCAAGCCTCACAAGGTGAACATTTATTTGGGGCCTAAATGCAATTTTGAAAAACGCACATTTTTCCTAAATTCAAATAAAACACCGAAACTCCGAAATAAAATCTTATTTGATTCTATTATTAAATCCTCAATATTTAAAATCAAACACTTTTTTCGAAAAAGGATGGCTCTCCCACCCCTCTCCTCCTCCCTGGCGACTCCAAGGGAGACTCCATCGGCGATCCATGGCCCTCCCTCCTGGTGAATTTCCCCGGCCAAGATGGTTCCTCCCCTGTTGGATCTCTCCCCTGGGGTGGGCTTCGGCAACAAGGTCAGAGAAAGGTTCTCTACTCCTGTTCATTGTCTAAATCCTAGTGATGCTTTTCATCTCGTTGTCTCCTTTGGCCATTCCACCTTTCCACTCAATGTTGAGCATGTTGGTCTTGCGCTTGAGGCTTGTGTTGGTGGATCACCATCTCATCTCAATGTCTACCACCTTCGTGGACAAGTTTATAAATTTTCTGTGATCTCTAAGGCGGTCGGATTTATGATCTACCAACTTAGATCTTTCAAATGCCCTAGTTTCTCATGTTATTTCCACCTATGGGGCTTTGGTGGTCCAACTTGGGTTAGAGAATATAATTCTTGGATCTACGAACTTGATCACGAATGGATTACGGTGTATAGATGGCGCATGCTCACCGGTGCAAACGCGGTTCAGATTGGCCGTCGTCCTTCCCCTACGTCGCCGACGGGACGTTCCACAACTATCGCCAACTATCATGCTCCCATCTCGGATCACGAGCCAAACGCGGGCGCGTTGGTTACAATTCAAAATTCTAGCTCACCAATCTTGGCCCACCAACCCAATAGTCTAGCCCGCAACGGTGACGCTGATTTGCAGTACACGGCCCAGCAGCATCTATCAGCCCATGCACAACCCAACCATCTAGCCCATACCACCCCGTCTGTCATCTCTCATCATCTTCAACCGACTCGGGAGATTCTTTTTTGTGGCAAATGTTTATCTCATGAGCATCTTCGTGCAGATTGCAATAATGAATTCCGTTGTCGTAGTTGTTATCGATATGGCCATATATCTCGTTTTTGTTATAACTCCAAACGCCATCCTCCTGTATATTGGGTCAAATCCTACCAACCTACCAACCCATTACCAGATTCCAATAACCCGCTTGACGACTCGTCTCCCCAAAACCCCACCCCCCCTCCTCTATTCGACCGCCCAACCTGCCAAACCCCCTGTTCGTCAGCTCATCCTTGCTCTGCTCCGCCATTGTTCTCCACCGCCTCCTCATCTTCCTCAAACACCATGGCCTCCTACCCTTGCGACCCAATCCCTCTCCTCCCTCCTAGCACTGCCATCATGGAGGCTGATGGCAATCGACGACGACGTACCTACCACTTCCTCGACGGTGAGCCACTTGTCCAGTCCGGGGACTGGGCCATCATCTCTCTTGCTCCGCCTCCTGATCCTCTCCAGTTTGATACGGATGCCATGCTCATTCGTCATTTTATTGACCATGAGCATGGTTTCCGCATTGCTGAGGTTTCTAGATGCGGGATGGGGGCGGCTTTCATCAGGTTTCAGCATGCTTGCGACATCGACACCGCCATCGCCAACAGTCCTTACTTTGTTGGAGACTCGATCCTCAGAGATATTCTTCATGACAGAGGTATTAATCACAGAGATTACACTTTTTCGCATGATGCTTGGATCATGATGGTGAACTATCCCCTAGAGGCTTGGAGACCGGATAAAGTTAGGGAGTCTGTTAGTGGTTTTGCCAAGTTTTTAGTCTGGAACAGGGACATGTCAAATAGAGCTCGTATCTTGGTCAAAGTTAGAGTTCCTGATTTGTTAGATATTCCTGTCAGTCATGTTATCTGTGAAAGTCTTGATGACTTTGGCCATGGACAATCCTGGACTAGTGCTGTTTACATAATGCAATCTGATCTTCTTGGTGCTATGGGTGGAGATGAAGATCCGATCCCTCCTGATGGTGTGCTGCACCCTATGCCCCTTGCCCCATTCGGTGGTATATGGCATGATGCTGATTTCCATGACCAAGACCATCATCAAGCTGCACCAGCTGCTCATCATGCTCCAGATGACAACAATGGGGATATACCTATGGTTCAGACTCCCCCACTCAGCCCTGAACAGCACCAGCCCAACCAGCCTGCAGTTGAAGCCACTGATGCCTTCATTGCAATGCACGACATGATGTCCAAAATTATGGCTGCTGCTCCTGACATGATCAATCAACTGTCAGAATATGATGTTGTTAGTACCAGATGCCAGATACTGTGTGTGGATGAGGAGGATGGGCCTGTCAAGAAGTGCCTGATGACTGTGACTACTGTTGTACCGCAGGAGCCTTTTGTTTCTTCAGTGGTGATCTCTGAACTCCCTAGACATTCTGAATTTTCTGAACTATCTGAATACTCGGAGACTGTCAGCATATCAGAACCAGAGCAAGTCCCATCCCCAGCTATGTTGGATTTCATTGCTAGCAATCACAACTCTCCTGTACATGGGCCACCTCTTGTGCTGGCTGATCCATTGCCTGCGGCTATAAACTCTCCTGTTGTCAATAAGAGGAAGAAAAATAATGCTCCATTGGATGTAAATGACCTCAGACGTAGTCGTCGTCTTGCTGGATTGAGCATTGGATTTAAGAATGAAGCTGCTGCTATCAAGGCCAAGAAGAGCACCAACATATGCCAGAAGAACTTAAATGCAGAATTTGAACATGAGGTTGTTGACCCCACTGCCAAGCCTCCACCTGAGTTGCCACTGAACACCATCCAAGCTATCGCCACAAAGCAGTGTCAGATACCCCTTGAGGAGGTCTTTGGAGAGAAGCTGAAGGCCCCGGTGGACTATGAATAAGTCAAATTATTATCTCAGTTGGTCTTGCTGTAAAAAGACCCTATCTGGCCTTAGGCCTTTATTTTATTTTCCTTGGCCTTGGAACGCTATTTATGCCTTAATTATGAACTTGGTTTGTAAGGAGTTAAACTCCAGTATTTTCTTATGTTGGTGGAGCATCAAGACTTATCTATTCTACATTTTTAGTTATCTGAATGATCAGTTCTGTTATGGGCAAACTTGTTGCCAGTTCTCTGATTGGAGCAGCTTGTTTTTAGTTTTTCACAGTTTAAGTTGGCTGAATGGTCAGTTATATTATGAGCTGTCAAGATGGGGCAAATGCACTTATCTTAAATTCTGGTTACAATTCCTGTTGCCCACAAGTGAACATTTCTGTAATTATGTGGATATGATTAATTCATGTCCCTATGGCATTCTACCATATGCTCAATTTAATGAATAGAAGTTGGAATATTTTAAACTGGAATGTCAGAGGTATAAACTCACAAACCAGATGGGATGATTTAAGAGCCAGAATTGAGGAAAGCAATTGTGGTGTTATTTGCATTCAAGAAACAAAAAGAGAGGCATTTGACCAGGCATATCTCAGAAATTTTTCACCTAGAAGATTCAACCAATTTGCATTTAATCCCTCAGTTGGTTTGTCAGGTGGACTTATCACTATATGGAATGGCATTTTATTTAGTGGAATTGTCATCAGTCAATCTTCTTTTCAAATCACTGTCAAATTAACATGCAATCTATCTGGTCATATCTTTTATATCAGTAATATATATGGGCCATGTCAGAATGAAGACAGAGTGGATTTTTTTGATTGGTTACACAATGTGGATGCATCACAGATGGACCACTGGATGTTGGTTGGGGACTTTAATTTAATAAGAATCCCTCATGACAGAAATAGGCCTGGAGGAGACACAAACAATATGCTCATGTTTAACAGCCTACTCCAACAATTGGATCTTGTGGAGATCCCTCTCAAAGGTAGAAATTTCACATGGAGCAATATGCAAGATCACCCTTTATTGGAAAAGTTGGATTGGATATTTACCTCTGCAAACTGGACAATATCTTTCCCAAACACTCTGGCCCATCCACTCACCAGAGTTACATCAGATCATGTTCCTATCCACATTCAGATTGGCAGTGATATTCCTAAATCCTCCATATTCAGATTTGAAAACTACTGGTTTGAATTTGATGGTTTTTTATGAAACTATCATACAATGCTGGAATAAGAACCAACAGTTGATAAATTCTTCTAAAGATGTTGCTGCTAGATTCAAATGTCTTAGAATGGGTCTCAAGAAATGGAGTAGGAATTTGTCCAAACTCAATACTAACATTTCTGCTTGTAATTATGTTTTATCTATGCTGGATGGCATTGAAGATCAAAGAATTCTCAGCACTATGGAAGCCAACTTCAGGACTATATTGAGGAAGCACATTTCCAAATTAATGGAAGTGAAGAGAATATATTGGAAAACAAGATTTAAAATGAGATGTGTGAAACTGGATGATGAAAATACTGATTTTTTTCATGCCATGGCTACCTAGAGTTACAGGAAAAATTACATTACTTTTATCAATGATGAAGATGGTAATCCTGTCCAAAACCATGATCATAAGGCTGCTATCATATGGAAATCTTTCAAAGACAGACTGGGCAAGTCAATTGAGCCACATATGTTATTTAACCTGGAAGAACTTATTCAGCCATCTGATCTATCTGAACTTGAAGCCCCTTTCACTATGGAGGAGATTGACCAGGTGATTAAGGATATTCCATCTGATAGAGCTCCAGGACCTGATGGCTTCAATGGTGCATTCCTAAAAAAATGCTGGGATATTATTAAACAAGATATTTACACTATGATTTGGGATTTTTTTGAAGGGAACAGTGACATTCAAAGTATCAATATTGCCTTCATTACTCTTATTCCAAAGATATCAAACCCTACCAATATGAATGATTTTAGACCTATTTCACTGGTCAGTCTTCCATTAAAGATTATTACTAAGCTTATGGCTAACAGAGCTCAGAAAATTATTACCTCAGTTATACATCAGAATCAGTATGGTTTTATCAAAGGTAGAAATATTCAAGATTGTTTGGGTTATGCTTTTGAATATCTCCATTTATGCCATCAATCCAAAGAACCCATCATCATTCTAAAATTAGATTTTGAAAAGGCATTTGATAAGGTGGAGTACAAGACCATTACTGCTATGCTCAGAGCCAAAGGGTTTGGACCTAGATGGATCAAGTGGGTAGATAATATTCTCCAAACTGCATCTACTTCTGTCCTACTCAATGGAGTGGCTAGGAAAAAAATCATCTGTAAACGAGGGGTCAGACAAGGGGATCCTCATTCCCCTCTATTATATGTTATTACTGCTGATCTCCTACAATCTGTTATTAATGCTGCCTGGTCAAATGGGGAATTATCTATTCCTATAAATCATGCTTATGGTCAAGATTATCCAATCATTCAATATGCTGATGATACTCTATTGATTATGCCTGCCAATGAAGACCAGCTAAATCATCTCAAATACCTTCTGAATCTGTTTAGTCTATCCACTGGTCTCTTTGTTAATTTCAGCAAATCCTCAATGATTCCCATCAATGTTAATCATCAAGAGGTCACCAGACTTGCCACAGTATTTGGATGTAAAGTTGAGAGCCTTCCCTTCACCTATCTAGGTCTTCCCATGGGCACCACAAAGCCAATAGTACAGGATCTCATTCCTGCCATATCTAGAATTGACAAAAGATTATCTGGGGTTTCTAGATTCATGAATTATTCTGGCAGACTTACCTACATCAATTCTGTTGTTGCTTCGATGCCAATATTTGCCATGTGCTCTCTCAAAGTGCATATCACCATTCTAGATCATGTTGATAAATCAAGCAGAAATTTCTTATGGTATGGAAATGATATTAATGAAGGAGGCAAATGTTTGGCAAACTGGCAGATGATATGCAAGCCAAAAAATCAAGGGGGTCTTGGTGTTTTAAATCTGAGAGAACAAAACAAAGCTCTGCTTATTAAGCATCTTTACAAATTTTACAACAAGATGGATGTACCTTGGGTTAAACTAATCTGGGAGGCTCACTATCAGAATAATGAAGTCCCTCATGCCAACAGAAACAAAGGATCTTTCTGGTGGAGAGATTACATGAAAATGTATGCTTACTTCAAAGATATGACCACTTGTGATATTAAAACTGGGGATACCAATATGATATGGGAAGATAAATGGAATGATGACATTATGAAGATAAAGTTTCCAGAGTTACATTCTTTTACTTATAAAGAAAATATATCTGTCAAGGATGCCAAGGATATGGATAATTTGTATAGTTTATTTCAGATACCCCTATCCATTCAAGCACACCAGCAATTTCATCAACTTTCTGATGAATTAAATAACATCAGGCACATCCAAGAGCATGACATTTGGAATTTCAATTGGAGCAGCAACAAGAGCATGACCAAGATGATTTATCAACACCTTATGAGGGGTGAAGATGCTGCTGATACATTTAAATGGATATGGAAATCATGCTGCCTTCCTAAACATAATTTTTTCTGCTGGCTTATGCTTAATGACAGGATAAACACATGTGACCTTTTAACTAGAAAGAGCATGCATCTTGATTCCACTACATGTGTGTTATGCAATGCAGAAGACATGGAAGACAGAATGCATCTCCTCTTCACTTGCCCATTTAGTCAAGGTTTCTGGTGGGATATTGGAATTGAATGGAACTCAGATTTGGATATTCACAATATGATCATGGATGCCAATCACAGATATAAAATCAAACATTTTATGGAGATTATGATAGTGGGCTGTTGGAGCATTTGGAATCAAAGAAATGGAAGGATATTTGAGGGGATACCTTGCTCAATTAATGAATGCAAGTATGATTTCACCAGATCTTTCAAGATTACCATGATGAGAGCTAAGCCATCTCTGAAAGATGGCATGTCATCTTGGATTGACAACATTTAATTTCAATAATTTAGATTACCCTTTATTCTCTTTTCCCCTTCTTATTGTATTTCTTTCATTATTCTGGTTGTATCCCCAACAACCATTGTAAGGACTACTTTATTTTGTACCCTCTATAAATGAAAAATGACACACAGTAGGGTTGTTGCCCTACTGTTCTTTGGTCAAAAAAATCCTCAATATTTCTTTATTTTGGGAAAGTCCTTTTATTCCCTCTCTCATATTTTTGTAATAGAAATAATTGATGATAAAATAATTAAAATCAAATGATCCTATTCTCAAAATTTGAGAAAACTCAAATATGAAAATAACGAAATCCCCAACTCTCTCCGTGGGTCATTCAGTTGCGTAGAATTTCTAGGATTTACCAAAATGAAAAATAAAATATGGTATGCAATGATGATCTAATGTATAACATTCCAAATTGAAAATTTGGGATGTTACAAACCTACACCCCTTAAGATGAATCTCGCCCTCGAGATTCGGGTTGGCTAGAAAATAGGTGAGGGTGGTCCTTGAGCAATTCTTCCTCTCGTTCCCAGGTGGCTTCATCCTCTGTGTGGTGACTCCATTGAACTTTGCAAAACTTGATAACCTTGCTGCGAGTGACTCGATTGGAAAACTCGAGAATCTTAATGGGTCTCTCCTTGTAGGTCAAATCGTTATCCAACTGAATAGTTTCCAAAGGCACTGTGTCTCTCAACGGTATGTCAGTCATCTCCGCGTGACACTTCTTCAACTGGGAAACGTGGAACACATCATGAACTCCTGACAATCCTTCAAGTAATTCCAACTTGTAGGCCACTTCTCCCATACGCTCCAAAACTCGATATGGTCCTACAAATCGTGGCGCTAACTTCCCTTTAACTCCAAAATGCTTTGTTCCCCGAAGTGGAGATACTCGAAGATAAGCTCTATCTCCGACTTCGTAAACTGTCTCCTTGCGTTTAGAATCTGCATAACTCTTCTGTCTGGACTGGGCTACCTTGAGCCTATCGCGAATCAATTTCACCTTCTGTTCAGACTCTTTAATCAAGTCAGGTCCAAACAACTAGCGGTCTCCCACTTCGTCCCATGACAACGGTGTCCTGCACCTCCTTTCGTACAACGCTTCGAAAGGGGCCATCTTTAAACTGGTTTGGTAACTGTTGTTGTAAGAGAACTTTGCATATGGCAAATTGTTGTCCCAACTAGATCCGTAATCTAGCGCACAAGCTCTCAGCATATCCTCCAAAATCTGATTGACTCTCTCGGTCTGTCCATCTGTCCGTGGATGAAAAGCTGTACTGAATTCTAGCCTAGTTCCCAAAGTTTCGTGCAACTGCTTCCAGAACTCTGAGCTAAACTAGGTTCCTCTATTTGATACGATACTCCTCGGAACTCCATGCAAACATACGATCCTGGTCATGTGTATCTTTGCCAACTTAGCACTGGTGTAAGTGGTCTTTACTGGGATGAAATGAGCTACCTTCGTCAACCGATCGACTACAACCCAAATCGAGTCATAGCCTGAACGAGTCCTGGGTAATCCCGTGATAAAATCCATGCATAACTTATCCCACTTCCATTCAGGTATCGGCAATGGTTGTAACAATCCTGCTGGCTTCTGATGCTCTGCCTTTACTCTCTGGCACACATCACAAACTGCTACATACTCCGCAATATCCTTCTTCATTCCGGTCCACCAGAAAATATCTTTCAAATCAAGGTACATCTTGGTATTTCCTGGGTGAATCGAATATGGTGAATCGTGTGCCTCTTGTAGAATCAACTTCCTGATCTCCGGGTCATTGGGCACATAAACATAGTCTTCAAACCATAGGGTGTCGTGCTCATCCTCACGAAATCCTTTAGCTTTTCCTTTGCTCAGTTTCTCCTTTATAGTGGCAATCTCCTTGTCAGTCTTCTGAGCTTCTCTGATTTTATCCATCAAGGTTGACTGAATCTCCAATGCTGCTACATAGCCTCTCGGAACTATTTCCAAACATAGTTCATGAAGATTTTCTGCTAACTCCTTGGGCATTTCTCCCGTCATTAACGTATTGACATGGCTCTTACGGATTAATGTGTCAGCTACTACATTAGCCTTTCCGGGATGGTATTGCAATCTCATATCATAATCCTTGATGAGTTCCAACCATCTCCTTTGTCTGAGATTCAACTCCTTCTATGTGAAAATGTACTTCAAACTCTTATGATCCGTGTACACCTCACAATGGTTTCCAATGAGGAAATGCCTCCATGTTTTCAAAGCATGCACTATGGCTGCTAACTCCAAATCATGCGTAGCATAATTCAACTCATGAGGCTTCAGTTGTCTTGAGGCATATGAAACAACTCTCCCTTCCTGCATAAGCACTGCTCCAAGTCCTCGACGTGAAGCGTCGCAATACACCTCATAATCCTTGGTCTGATCTGGCAAAATCAACACTGGTGAAGTAACCAAGCGTTTCTTCAACTCCTGGAAACTAGCCTCACATTCCTCCATCCATATGAACTTGGTATCTTTCTTTAATAACTCCGTCATAGGCTTCGCAATCTTTGAGAAATTCTCAATGAATCTCCGGTAGTATCCAGCGAGTCTAAGAAAATTCCGGATCTCTCCGACGGTAGTTGGTGCTTCCCACTTGGTCACGGTATCTACTTTGGTAGGATCTACTGCTATTCCTTCTCCGGATGTAACGTGTCCGAGGAATCCTACTTCCTTTAACCAAAACTCACATTTGATGAACTTGGCATATAATTGATGTTCTCTGAGCTTTCCAAGTACCAAACGCAAATGCTCCTTATGCTCCTCTTCATTCTTCGAATAAACCAGGATATCATCAATGAACACTACGACGAACTTATCCAAAAACTCCATAAATACTTTGTTCATCATGTTCATAAAATAGGCAGGTGCGTTAGTCAGACCAAATGACATAACGGTATACTCGTACAGCCCATACCTGGTGGTAAAAGCTGTCTTAGGAATATCCTGTTCTCGAATCTTCAACTGGTGGTATCCTGATCGCAGATCGATCTTGGAAAATACCTTAGCTCCTTGCAATCGATCAAACAGATCATTGATCATTGGTAGTGGGTACTTGTTCTTAATGTTACTTCGTTCAATCCTCGATAATCAACAACCATCCTTAACGATCCATCCTTCTTCTCCACTAGAAGTACTAGCGATCCCCAAGGTGAAGAACTTGGGCGAATATATCCCTTATCTAGTAACTTCTTAATATGCTTCTTAATTTCTACCAAATCCTTTGCTGGCATCCTATATGGTCTCTTTGATATTGGCCCGGTGCCTGGCAATAGCTCAATCAAAAACTCAATATCTCTATCCGGTGGCATGCCTGGCAACTCCTCTAGAAATACCTCAGGGAAATCCCTTACCACTAGTACTTCCTCCTGCACAACTCCCGTTAAGCAATTTACTTGAGTCCTCTCCGGCACATGTCGGGATACATACTTGATCCTTCTCCCTTCTGGGGTGGTAAGCAAAATTGACTTACTAGCACATTCAATATTTCCTTCATACTTTGATAACCAATCCATGCCTAATATCACATCCAATCCTTGAGATTTCAATACTATTAGGTCTGAGGGAAAAACATAGTTACCAATCCTTAATGGTGACCGATCACACCATAGACTAGCCACATACTCTGCTCCAGGCGAGGTTACTAACATGGGTGACCTAAGGGCTTGGGTTGGTTGGTTATACTTATCCACAAATCCCCTTGAGATGTAGGAATGCGATGCACCAGTATCAAAAAGAACGAGTGCAGTAAATGACTTAACCAAAAAATTACCGATTACTGCATCTGGCTGCTCTTCAACCTCCTCCACGCTAACGTGGTTCACCTGTCCCCTGTTGAAAGGGTTCGGCTTCTTCCCAGAGCTTCCATTGCCATTTCCATTTTGTATCTCAGGGCATTCATTGGCATAATGTCCGGTCTTCTGGCACTTAAAGCAAGTAACTTGGCTCAGGTCCTTCTTGGCTGGGGTTGATGGGTTGGTGCAATTCTGGCCATTGTTTCCTCCATTCCCATTACCATTCCTGGTGCCATTGTGATTGTACGTGCTACCTCCTCCATGGGTATGCTGAAAATGTCCTCCCGGTCTAGGGGTAAAACATGGCTTCTGCTGAGCTCCTGAAGTGTACTTTCCTTGTCCATACTTCCTCTTGCGATTCTCAATTTGCTGCTGCTTCCCTTCAATCATAAGAGCACGATCTACCAACTCTTGGTAGTTGTTGAAGGTTGCTACCATCAACTGCATGCTCAACTCATCATTCAGTCCTTCCAGAAACTTCTCCTGCTTAGTTGCATCCGTAGCGACGTCATCTGGGGCATAACGTGCTAACTTACTAAAGTCCTCCACATACTGGCCAACTGTCCGTCCTCCTTGGCATAAGTTGTGAAACTCACGCTTCTTCATGGCCATAGCTCCTGCTGAAACATGTGCAGTACGTAAAGCCGGCTGAAACTGGTCCCATGTGACAGTGTCGACAGGGAAAGTGGCTGTGAAATTCTCCCACCATGATGCTACTGGTCCTTCAAGTTGATGTGCGGCAAACTTCACCTTCTCCGCATCTGTGCATCCTGCTGTGGTCAACTCTCTAGCTGTCTTGCAGAGCCAATCATCTGCTACAATCGGCTCGGTGCTACTGGAAAACACCGGCGGATTCAGCCTAAGAAAACGGGCTAAGTGATCAATAGGTGGTGGTGGTGGTGGTGGGTTGTTGTTGTTGTTCCCCTGATTCTGATTCTGTACTAGCAACTGCATCAATGTGTTCTGCTGCTGGATCAACTGAGTGAGCTCTGGTGGAAAGGTAAATCCGGGGTCATGTCTCGGAGGCATCTGAGGGTTTAGAAAAGATGAGATGTAAGAATAGAGGGGGTCTAAAGAGAAAACACTACCCATATGCACATGAGGCAAAATCAAACAATTCACTTCATTCAATCAAACAAGGGCATACAATCGATATAACTATCGCAAAAGTGCTTGGACTACTGTATTTACATGGTGGACTACTACTACTGATGAGGTGGTCTACTAGAAATATTCTTCGGTTGCAGACTCCATGATATCTGCTCCAGCTTCATCAACATAGTGATCATCGCTTTCGTCTGGATCCGAATCTGTGTCGTCGATTATGATGTAGTCTTCTGGGCTAATCTCCTTGGGTTCTTCGTCTTCCTCTACTGGTGTAGGGCCTCCCATAAATATTCCAATCTTCTTGATCAGGTCGTCATTCTTCTCCACAAATACTTCAATTTCTTCTTCATAATCTTCACGTGTAGCCTTGAGTTCTTCCTCCAGTTCCTTGATTCTAGTCTTAGCCTTCTTCAGATCTATCATGTCGGCACACATCTGGTTCTCCTATCGTCGAATGTGCTGGTTTAGCTCCTGGATAAAAGTTGCAATTTATCTATCCTTCCTGGTGCTGATCATCTCCCAGTGCTCATCTCGGCGCCCACAAATCTGGTAGATTATATCCTTGAGGTCATTGCGGTAGACTTCTCCAATGCGTCCCATGGCGATGTGAGCTGCCATGCTCATTCCCAGACTCCAAGTTGGTGCATCAAAAGAAAACTCTATGGGCTCAGTGACTGGCATGAACGTCCTTCCTGGAACTTGAACTTGAATCATCTAGCACTCTTCTTCAGGTAAAGCGGCGTTGTAGGTTCCGGTGAAGCTTGGTATTCCTATGTTCAGGTATCTTGTGACTTCCTTCAAGTGATGTCCAAAGGGTGTATCTTCATCTGGTTGCGTGAACTTGTTCCTTGCATCCGCCATCGTAAAGAGTAGAAAATATGAGAGGTCAGAAGAGAAGAGAGTGATCTAGGTCTGTAGCTTAGTGGTCGTGTCCTACAGTCAGCGTGTGCTCTGATACCATCTCTGTAGCGACCAGACCTCAACCAGTCTGATCTCTGTGCTCCGGTGTCATCCCTGGATCAGTAATGCTGACACCACATAGTACTCGGAGGATTTATAACAGAGTAGCAATCACACACTTATTACATCGAGTGTCTCAAACGAGAACTTATTACAATAAATATGGCTTAAGGCCATCTAATAACGATAACAGCGGAAGGCTTTGAAGATAAGTGAGTCCATCAACTCCAATGGCATCACTGAGTATAGAACCACGACCTAAAAACTCCTTAATCGTCGTCTGAAAAGTCTGCAACATTAACGTTGCAGCCCGAAACGGGTCAGCACATGGAATATGCTGGCAAGGTAACACATAGAGAGTAATGGAATGAAACAGCTACACTATATGCATATTTGGCTGGTAGAAAGCTCTATGGTTACAGTTTTGCGTAAAGCCAATTTTTCCCTACTACAAAGGAATAATTTTTATTTAACTATCATGGTAGTTGTTAAACATTGAGAATGGTTGACAGCATCCTCAATCCCAATTAAGCATCATCATTAAACAAAATCCAACAAAATTAATTTAGAGTAACATGTTGAGATTCACATGATAATCCAGGTACTAGATACTCAAGATGTCCATAACCGGGGACACGGCTAACCATGATTAGTTTATTACACTCTGCAGAGGTTTGCGCACTTTTCCCCACAAGACTCGATCGCCTCCGTTTGGTTTCTCGCACTACAAGGTGTTTGAGAAGACGGATGACCGAGACATAGTCTTTCAGAAGCGCTAGCACCTTACGATCGGGTAGACCGTACCACCTACATCCCCTACATCTGCTAGTCTACCACTGTAAGAGTTCGCACGACTTAGTCAACTTTGCTAGAGCCCATAATAGCTTGTGGCTGCACACGAAAGTTTCTAGTATGAATAGTCTCATGATCCCTTTGAGCCTGGGTGGTGGTCCAAAAGAAAACAGGCAAGTCCTGGAATACCCAGGTGCCTCAATCCACCCAGATGTGTGTTTAGGTTGCCACCTTAGATAAACCATTAATTAACAAAACTCACATCTGTCATGGATATCACTCACCCAATCCACGTCTACTAGCATAGCATGGCATAATAAGCAAACGCGGAAGTAACTCCCAAAGGTTTGAAAATAAACAGGTAATAGGTACTACCTCAACTACTTCCCATCCCACAATTTAATTAGATCCTAATCATGCAATGTGTGAGGATTTGATCTAATGCAATAAAACTGGGTAGTAGAAAATGTATGATCAAAGTGTTACTTGCCTTGCTGATGATCCGCGAAACCTAGAGATTCGAAGTAACAAGCGGCGCACTCCGGGTATTCTATCACAGACAAAACTCCAGGCGCTTGAATCGCCTGATTCCGATAAACGAGCGAAAAGTTATACTAAAATGAAAATCGGATCAGGAATCGCGATCAGAAAAATCGTGGATCAAATCCGAGAAAAAGAAAAACGACGAACGTTCGCTAGAACGAACGAACGGACGAACGCTCGCTCGCTATTTAAATAAATCGGAAAAACCGATCTATTTAAAAAACCAAAATCTAAAAAAACTGACGAAAAACCGACGGTTTTTTGAAAAAAATAAAATAAAAAAACCGGTGCGGAAAACGAGGCGGCGACGGACTTCGGGCGGCGTGCGGCGGCGGCGGCGTCTGGCTGCGGCGGCGGCGCAGCGAGGCGGCGCGGCGGCGGGCGGCGGCGGCGGCGGGCGGCGCTAGGGTTCAGCTAGGGCTGGGCGCTGGCTTCGGCTGGGCCTCCCCCCGGCTTATAAAGCCTAGCCGGGCCGGAGTCCTAGTCGGACACGGCCCGTAGGTCGGTTCGTTTTTTTATTATTTATTACGCGCAAAAGAAAAATAAAAAGAAATACTAAACGGACTCCAAAAATTCCGAAATAAATTTTCACAGGCTTCTAAAATCAAGCCTCACAAGGTGACATTTATTTGGGGCCTAAATGCAATTTTGAAAAACGCACATTTTTCCTAAATTCAAATAAAACACCGAAAAACTCCGAAATAAAATCTTATTTGATTCTATTATTAAATCCTAAATATTTCTTTATTTTGGGAAAGTCATTTTATTCCCTCTCTCATATTTTTGTAATAGAAATAATTGATGATAAAATAATTAAAATCAAATGATCCTATTCTCAAAATTTGAGAAAACTCAAATATGAAAATAACGAAATCCCCAACTCTCTCCGTGGGTCATTGAGTTGCGTAGAATTTCTAGGATTTACCCAAATGCAAAATAAAATATGGTATGCAATGATGATCTAATGTATAACATTCCAAATTGAAAATTTGGGATGTTACAATAAGTCAGCTGATATTTCCTAAGTTCCATGCCGGTGACAAGCTAACTCACCGGTACTCAAGATTCCTTTACACGGTGTGCGTAATCATCATGAGTACAAGTAGTCCCATCGTCTTTATATTTTGGGAACCCGCCGGCCATCTCTGACAATCCAGCTCTGGTGAGTAAGCCATAGCCCGGCTTAGCGCGGTTGTGGCTCCTGATCGGGCGGCTGATCTTTTTAGCTCTTTGACCTGCAATGGAATGGTTGACAGCCTCTTCAAAACATCTTTTATGAATTGTGGCAAGTCTTTTTCACTCATTACAGCTCTCAAGGTCTGCATGTTTCCAGCATATAATTGCTCTGCCAACGAATATACGGCTTTCAGCTTCATGACGTTGTCTTGGAGCTGGCGGGTTCTATCACCTGCACAGAAGTTGCAATATGTGAGTCACCAGCCGAGATATTACTCATGGATGAGTCACCGGGCGAGATATGACTCATGGATGAGTTGCCAGGCAAGTTAATGTTTCTTTGTAATTTGAGAGATGACTTACCAAATATAGCTTGATTCATTTGAGTGATATGGCGCTTTAACCCGGCCAACTCCTCAGTGACCGGTGCCAATTGGCTTTCGGCGGCTTCTGCACGTCGGATCAAGGCAACTTTTCAGTTTCAAAGGACTTCTTCTCTGTTTCAAAGTCCTCCTTGATTTTCTCCAACTCCTCCAGGGAGGATTGCAAGCTTGACTCAGCCTTGCTTCACAGCCTGCTCAGATTAAAAGTCTTTTCTTAAGCCAGTCAAATTTGACTCGGCCATGCTTAGAGCCTCCTGCATAACAAGGAGATAAGTCATTTAACACATGTTGAAGTAAGATGGCAACAATGTCTAACCCGGTACTTGGGGGCTATACCAATTCACTTTCAAAGGAGAAGTCCCAAGCAGATTGCAAGCAATATACTTTGCACTTGGGGGCTAATGCATGTCATTTTTCTCCCTTAAAGAATAAAAGAAGACCCAGCTTATCTCAAGAACATGACCCGACCCTTGGGGGTACAGGTTAGTTCTTCACAGTCTTATTAAAGACCCGGCTCATCTCATAAATATGAGCCAGCCCTTGGGGCTACAGGTTAATTCCTCAAAGTATACTACTATGGAAAGATCCGACTCATCTCATGAAGATGAGCCGGCCATTGGGGGCTACATGGCATTTCTTTTCATAAAGGATATATTGGAAAGAACTGGCTCATCATTGGCATGATAACCCGACCCTTGGGGTCTACATTGCAAGAACAACAGAATTATATTTAAGTCTTAAACATACTCAAGTCTTCCTATGATTAAGACTTGGGGGCTACATAAGGATATATATATAATACTGGAAAAGATGAGTGTACCTCATGTTTTCGTTTCATTATGCTGACCAAGTCGGCTTCCAGATCCTGGTTCATAGAGAGGCGGCTCAGATAGCCTGCATGTAATTCCTCTGCGCTAAACTCTTCATAGCTGGGCAGTTCAAGTTTGGTTTTCCCCTTTTCAGACAAGGGCGCTTCAATTTTGGTTGTGGTTTTGGTTAGCACATTGGAGACCTCTGGAGGTTTATAAGCCTCACCCGTAATGGTAACTTCATTGTTATCCTTTTCAAGAGGAACATCTTGAGCTGGCTTGGTGGGACTCAGAGCCGGAGCATGACTTGGTGGGTTAAGGTTGTTCACCGGGTTGGTTTCATATCCATAGCCTTAGTTCCAGCCATTTCATTTTGCTGCGGCGGCTCAACATGACTGACATGATGACCTTCAGAAATATCAGCATGGGCCTCAGGGGTCACCAAGGTCTGATTCTCTGACTCGGGAATGTTTGGGTTTATTGAAGACTTTCCTACTTTTCTTTTCTCACTCTTAGCCTTGCCCTGTGAACAAAGCAGTGCAATCAAGATATATGCGATGCTAAGAACGATTAAGTGGTACATGATATAAAAGAAGTTTACCCTTTATTAATGACAAGAGGTGGCAGCTTCGAAGCGGTTGACTCGCCAGATGAGGGTGATGACTCCTGATAATTTGAGTTAGAAGGATTAAGAGGCTTCCTCACAAGGCTAGCTTTGGGTAAAGAAGGAGTTGGACTGTGTGGCACCTCATTACGCCACTTGCGAGCAGATGGTTCATGAGTTAACCTGGCCACCAGATCTCCAGAGCCACCACTCCGAGTTTGGTGCATCGACTCATGGTGAGGTTTCTTCAAAATAAAGATGAGGTCTAAATGAACATCTGGATGATAAAAGCTTACTTTCCGGATAACCCGCCTAGTGATCTTGGGAGGCAAGGATTCTGAGCATGGAAATTGCCTCAACATCATCAGCCCGGCTTGTTGCGACTTAACCTTGAGAATAAGAGGCATCAGCAAGTTCAGTAAAGAGATGGCCAAGGGAGTCGAGCTCTACCTCTAACTGATTGTCAGCTTGTGGCGACTTGCCCCTAGCCATCGGCTCATCTGCAGCAGCAGACTTTTTCTTCCTCTGATCCGTCTTGGTCACCTGTGTTTTCTTCCTCTTCCAAAAGGGAGAATCGTCTTGCATAATTGAACAAATCCAGCAAGTGAAAACACTGGATAGATAAAGACTGATAAGCCTGACAAATGATTATGTATATACTTACTGGAGGTGTCGGGTTAAGTTTGCAGAAAGGGTTCAGCCCCACTTTGTTGCGGGCATCTTGAGACTCTCCAAGTAATTTCTTCACAATCTTAGGTATTTTATCAGCATCAAGATCAATGTTGATGTATCGTTGGGGGTCTTCTAAACCGCCGGAATAATTGCACATTAGACCACTGCAGTGACTCAATGGTAAATCCTCCAGGTGACCCAAGATCGGGTTAGATCAACCCCGGTCAAACCATCAGCTAGCAAGGCTCTGAGCTTTGTATAAGCCAGGGCGGTTTCAGCATGCTCTTATGGAATAACCCAGCTAGGAACGTCAAAATCCATAGGAAGACGTTCAGGTCTATAACCCAGCAAGGGATTCTCCCCAGCTAGAGTTGTGTTTCTGCGGTAGAACCAAGTTTTTATCCATCCTTTGGGGTGACTTGGAAGGGTGACTAGAGGAAAGCAACCATCTCTCCGTCTCTGAATTAAGACTCCGCTGAGTTCTAGATAAGGGCCATCGGTAAATTCTGTTTGGCAGTTCATATAGAAGAATTCTTTAAAGAGAGGATCGGTGGGTTCCATTTGAAGATACACCTCGCACACAACTGAAATTGGCACATATTAGAGATGGAGTTTGGAGCAAGGTCTTGAGAATGAAGGTTAAAATAGCTTAAGACATCCCAAAAGAATTTTGCCCCGGGCAGGTTAAAATATCTTAAAATATCTAGCGGGTTACGATCACAATGATGAGCCGCCAGACTGCATAAAGGCGTTTCATATTAAATGGAGGGTTTTCTAGATTTCTGCAATGGTGATGGATGGAATCCGATGAACTCAAACGAACTACCGAGCAAACTATATAGATCTAAGGAGGGAAGGATAGTGTACCTTGATGGCTGAGAAGGGCGGTGAGATTGTTCGACCAAGCTCTGACGGAGGCAGGACGGCGTCGAGGTCCTAGACCAGTTGGCTCACGACAAGCGAATTGCAGCGGTGGCGGTCCGATGCGAAGGAGCTCGAGGAAGAAGAAGAGGCGAATGGGGGTGAGGTAAAAGATGAAAAGAGGGGCCCGCATCTATTTATAAGATAAAGAAACCGAAGAGTAAATGGTAGGCGCGAGAAACAGGGGAGCATAGTAACTTTTGGAGCCCAAGACGCCTCGATTTTTGGGATAATTGGATATGCATAAAGATCATGTGTGATGTCATCTTGGGTTTCCCTTGATTATTGGACGTGACGTCGGCAATGAGGAGATATGAAAAATAACAAGTCTAGAAGTATTATAAGGTGGCATTTCATGACCCGAAGAAGATGAGGACCGGGCCAGAAGATAAGCCGCCTGGTTGAGTGCTGGAGATTGACATGAATAAATTCAAATCAATCTAGGGCCTAATGTTGGGGATATAACCCGCCATGTTTGGGTCGGGTCATCCAGATGTTGGAAATATGCCCTAGAGGCAATAATAAAATGGTTATTATTATATTTCCTTGTTCATGATAATTGTCTATTGTCCATGCTATAATTTTGTTATCCGGAAATCGTAATACATGTGTGAATACATAGACCACAACATGTCCCTAGTGAGCCTCTAGTTGACTAGCTCGTTGATCAATAGATGGTTACGGTCTCCTAACCATGGACATAGGATGTCATTGATAACGTGATCACATCATTAGGATAATGATGTGATGGACAAGACCCAATCCTAAGCATAGCACAAGATCGTGTAGTTCGTCTGCTAAAGCTTTTCTAATGTCAAGTATCTTTTCCTTAGACCATGAGATTGTGCAACTCCCGGATACCGTAAGGGTATTTTGGGTGTGCCAAATGTCACAACGTAACTGGGTGGCTATAAAGGTACACTACGGGTATCCCTGAAAGTATCTGTTGGGTTGGCACGAATCGAGACTGGGATTTGTCACTCCGTATGATGGAGAGGTATCTCTGGGCCCACTCGGTAAGACATCATCGTAATGGGCTCAATGTGACTAAGGGGTTGGTCACAGGATGATGTGTTACGGAACGAGTAAAGATACTTGTCGTAACGAGATTGAACAAGGTATCGGTATACCGACAATCGAATCTCGGGCAAGTGCTATACCGGTAGACAAAGGGAATCGTATACGGGATTGATTGAATCCTTGACATCGTGGTTCTTCCGACGAGATCATCGTGGAACATGTGGGAGCCAACATGGGTATCCAGATCCCGCTATTGGTTATTGGCCGGAGAGATGTCTTAGTCATGTCTGCATAGTTCCCGAACCCGTAGGGTCTACACACTTAAGGTTCGGTGACGCTAGAGTTGTAATGGGAATTGTATGTGGTTACCAAAAGTTGTTTGGAGTCCCAGATGAGATCTCGGACATCACGAGGAGTCCCGGAATGGTCCGGAGGTGAAGATTTATATATGGGAAGTCCAGTTTCAGTCACCGGAAAGGATTTGGGGTTTATCGGTATTATACCGGGACCACCAAAGGGGTTCCGGGGGTCCACCGGGAGGGTCCACCTGCCCCGAAGGACCATGGGTTGTAGTTGGGTGGGAACCAGCCCTTTAGTAGGCTGGTGCCCCCCCCAAGGGCCCAAGGCGCCTAGGGTTGGAAACCCTAGGGGGGCGCTGCCCCCCCCTCCCCGAGGGGCCGCCACTCCCCCCCCTCTAGATGGATCTAGGGGGCCGTTCCCCTCTCCCCTTCCCCTATAAATAGTGGGGGGTGGGAGGGAAACCGCACCCCTTCTCCTGGCGCAGCCCTCCCCCCTTCCTACACCTTCTCCTCCTCCGTAGCGCTTAGCGAAGCTCTGCCGGAGAACCACGAGCTCCACCGCCACCACGCCGTCGTGCTGCCGGAGCTCTCCCTCAACTTCTCCTTCCCCTTGCTGGATCAAGAAGGATGAGACGTCCTCGGGCTGTACGTGTGTTGAACGTGGGGGTGCCGTCGTTCGGCGCTTAGATCGGAGTCAACCGCAATCTGAATCGCGACGAGTACGACTCCTTCATCCGCGTTCTTGTAACGCTTCCGCATCGCGATCTTCAAAGGTATGAAAATGCACTCCCCTCTCATTGCTAGTAAACTCCATAGATTGATCTTGGTGATGTGTAGAAAAATTTTAATTTCTGCAACGATCCCCAACAGTGGCATCATGAGCTAGGTCTATGCGTAGTTTCTATGCACGAGTAGAACACAAGTTGTTGTGGGCGTCGATTTTGTCAATTTACTTGTTGTTACTAGTCTTATCTTGATTCGGCGGCATCGTGGGATGAATCGGCCCGGACCGACCTTACATGTACACTTACGTGAGACAGGTTCCACCGACTGACATGCACTAGTTGCATAAGGTGGCTAGCGGGTGTCTGTCTCTCCCACTTTAGTCGGATCGGATTCGATGAAAAGGGTCCTTATGAAGGGTAAATAGAAATTGGCATATCACGTTGTGGTTTTGGCGTAGGTAACAAATGTTCTTGCTAGAAACCTATAGCAGCCACGTAAAATTTGCAACAACAATTAGAGGACGTCTAACTTGTTCTTGCAGCATATGCCGTGTGATGTGATATGGCCAAAAGGATGTGATGAATGATATATGTGATGTATGAGATTGATCGTGTTCTTGTAATAGGAATCACAACTTGCATGTGGATGAGCATGACAACCGGCAGGAGCCATAGGAGTTGTCTTAATTTATTGTATGACCTGCGTGTCGATGAAAACGCCATGTAATTACTTTACTTTATTGCTAACCGTTAGCCATATTAGTAGAAGTAATAGTTGGCGAGACAACTTCATGAAGACACGATGATGGAGATCATGATGATGGAGATCATGGTGTCATGCCGGTGACGATGATGATCATGGCGCCCTGAAGATGGAGATTGAAAGGAGCAAAATGACATTGGCCATATCATGTAACTATTTGATTGCATGTGATGTTTATCATGTTTTACATCTTATTTGCTTAGAACGACGGTAGCTTAAATAAGATGATCCCTCGCAATAATTTCAAGAAAGTGTTCCCCCTAACTGTGCACGTTGCGAAGGTTCGTTGTTTCAAAGCACCACGTGATGATCGGGTGTGATAGATTCTAACGTTCGAATACAACGGGTGTAAGCCAGATTTACACATGCAATACACTTAGGTTGACTTGACGAGCCTAGCATGTACAGACATGGCCTCGGAACACGGAAGACCGAAAGGTCGAACATGAGTCGTATAGAAGATACGATCAACATGAAGATGTTCACCGATGATGACTAGTCTGTCTCACGTGATAATCGGACACAGCCTAGTTGACTCGGATCATGTATCACTTAGATGACTAGAGGGATGTTTATCTGAGTGGGAGTTCATTAAATAATTTGATTAGATGAAGTTAATTATCATGAACATAGTCTAAAAAACTTTGCAATATGTCTTGTAGATCAAATGGCCCATGCAATGTTGCCCTCAACTTCAACGCATTTCTAGAGAAAACCAAGCTGAAAGACGATGGTAGCAACTACACGGACTGGGTCCGTAACCTGAGCATTATCCTCATAGCTGCCAAGAAAGCATATGTCCTTGAAGCACCGCTAGGTGATGCACCTGTTTTCCCAGCAACTCAAGATGTTATGAACGCCTGGCAGTCGCGTAGTGATGATTACTCCCTGGTTTAGTGCGGCATGCTTTACAGCTTAGAACTAGGGCTCCAAAAGCATTTTGAGCAGCACGGAGCATATGAGATGTTCCAAGAGCTGAAAATGGTTTTCCAGGCTCATGCCCGGGTCGAGAGATATGAAGTCTCCAACGAGTTCTACAGTTGTAAGATGGAGGAGAATAGTTCTGTCAGCGAGCACATACTCAAAATGTCTGGGTTGCACAACCGCTTATCTCAGCTGGGAGTTAATCTCCCGGATGATGCGATCGTTGACAGAATCCTTCAGTCACTCCCACCTAGCTACAAGAGCTTTGTGATGAACTTCAATATGCAGGGGATGGAAAATACCATTCCTGAGGTATATTCAATGCTGAAATCAGCGGAGGTGGAGATCAAAAAGGAACATCAAGTGTTGATGGTGAATAAAACCACTAAGTTCAAGAAAGGCAAGGGTAAGAAGAACTTCAAGAAGGATGGCAAGGGAGTTGCCGCGCCCAGTAAGCCAGTTGCCGGGAAGAAGCCAAAGCATGGACCCAAGCCTGAGACTGAGTGCTTTTATTGCAAGGGAAACGGTCACTGGAAGCGGAACTGCCCCAAGTACTTAGCAAATAAGAAGGCCGGCAATACCAAAGGTATATGTGATATACATGTTATTTATGTGTACCTAACCGGCACTCGTAGTAGCTCCTGGGTATTTGATACCGGTGCGGTTGCTCATATTTGTAACTCAAAACAGGAGCTGCGGAATAAGCGGAGATTGGCGAAGGACGAGGTGACGATGCACGTCGGGAATGGTTCCAAGGTCGATGTGATCATCGTCGGCACGATACCTCTACATTTACCTACGGGATTAGTTTTAAACATCAATAATTGTTATTTAGTACCAGCTTTGAGCATGAACATTGTATCTGGATCTCGTTTAATGCGAGATGGCTACTCATTTAAATCTGAGAATAATGGTTGTTCTATTTATATGAGAGACATGTTTTATGGTCATGCCTCGCTGGTCAATGGTTTATTCTTATTTAATCTCGAACGTGATGTTACACATATTCATAGTGTGAATGCCAAAAGATGTAAGGTTGATAATGATAGTCCCACATACTTGTGGCACTGCCGCCTTGGTCACATTGGCGTCAAACGCATGAAGAAACTCCATGCAGATGGACTTTTGGAGTCTCTTGATTATGAATCATTTGACACATGTGAACCATGCCTCATGGTCAAAATGACCAAGACTCCGTTCTCCGGAACAATGGAGCGAGCAACCAACTTATTGGAAATCATACATATTGATGTGTGCGGTCCAATGAGCGTTGAGGCTCGCGGTGGTTATCGCTATGTTCTCACCCTCATGGATGACTTAAGTAGATATGGGTATGTCTACTTAATGAAACACAAGTCTGAGACCTTTGAAAAGTTCAAGGAATTTCAGAGTGAGGTTGAGAATCAACGTGACAGGAAAATCAAGTTCTTACGATCAGATCGTGGGGGAGAATATTTGAGTCACGAATTTGGCACGCACTTAAGGAAATGTGGAATTGTTTCACAACTCACGCCGCATGGAACACCTCAGTGTAATGGTGTGTTCGAACGTCGTAATCGCACTCTATTGGATATGGTGTGATCTATGATGTCTCTTACCGATCTACCACTATCATTTTGGGGTTATGCTATAGAGACTGCCGCATTCACTTTAAATAGGGCTCCGTCGAAATCCATTGAGACGACACCGTATGAATTGTGGTTTGGGAAGAAACCTAAGCTGTCGTTTCTGAAAGTTTGGGGATGCGATGCTTATGTCAAGAAACTTCAACCTGAAAAGCTCGAACCCAAATCGGAAAAATGCGTCTTCATAGGATACCCTAAGGAAACTATTGGGTATACCTTCTACCTCAGATCCGAAGGCAAGATCTTTGTTGCCAAGAATGGATCCTTTCTAGAGAAAGAGTTTCTCTTGAAAGAAGTAAGTGGGAGGAAAGTAGAACTTGATGAAGTATTGCCTCTTGAACCAGAGAGTAGCGCAGCTCAAAAAATGTTTCTATGGTGCCTGCACCGACTAGAGAGGAAGTTAATGATGATGATCATGAAACTTCAGATCAAGTTGCTACTGAACTTTGTAGGTTCACAAGGACACATTCTGCACCAGAGTGGTACGGCAACCCTGACCTGGAAATCATGTTGTTAGACAATGGTGAACCTTCGAACTATGAAGAAGCGATGGCGGGCCCGGATTCTGACAAATGGCTTGAAGCCATGAAATCCGAGATAGGATCCATGTATGAAAATGAAGTATGGACTTTGACTGACTTGCCCGATGATCGGCGAGGCATAGAAAATAAATGGATCTTTAAGAAGAAGACAGACGCGGATGGTAATGTAACCATCTATAAGGCTCGGCTTGTCGCTAAGGGTTATCGACAAGTTCAAGGGGTTGACTACGATGAGACCTTCTCACCCGTAGCGAAGCTGAAGTCTGTCTGAATCATGTTAGCAATTGCCGCATTCTATGATTATGAGATATGGCAAATGGACGTCAAAACGACATTCCTTAATGGTTTCCTTAAGGAAGAATTGTATATGATGCAGCCGGAAGGTTTTGTCGATCCTAAGAATGCTGACAAGGTATGCAAACTCCAACACTCGTTCTATGGGCTGGTGCAAGCATCTCGGAGTTGGAACATTCGTTTTGATGAGATGATCAAAGCGTTTGGGTTTACATAGATTTATGGAGAAGCCTGTGTTTACAAGAAAGTGAGTGGAAGCTCTGTAGCATTTCTCATATTATATGTGGATGACATACTATTGATGGGAACTGATATAGAACTCTTGGAAAGCATAAAGGCCTACTTGAATAAGTGTTTTTCAATGAAGGAGCTTGGAGAAGCTGCTTACATATTAGGCATCAAGATCTATAGAGATAGATCGAGACGCCTCATTGGTCTTTCACAAAGCACATACCTTGACAAGATATTGAAGAAGTTCAATATGGATCAGTCCAAGAAGGGGTTCTTTCCTGTATTGCAAGGTGTGAGATTGAGCACGGCTCAATGCCCGACCATGGCAGAAGATAGAGAAAAGATGAGTGTCATCCCCTATGCCTTGGCCATAGGGTCTATTATGTATGGCATGCTGTGTACCAGACCTGATGTAAACCTTGCCATAAGTTTGGTAGGAAGGTACCAAAGTAATCCCGGCATGGAACACTGGACAGAAGTCAAGAATATCCTGAAGTACCTGAAAACGACTAAGGATATGTTTCTCATTTATGGAGGTGACGAAGAGCTCGTCGTAAAGGGTTACATCGATGCTAGTTTCGACACAGATCTGGATGACTCCAAGTCACAAACCGGATATGTGTATATTTTTAATGGTGGAGCAGTCAGCTGGTGCGGTTGCAAGCAAAGCGTCGTGGCGGGATCTAATGTGAAGCGGAGTACATGGCAGCCTCGGAGGCAGCACATGAAGCAATCTAGATGAAGCAGTTCATTACCGACCTAGGAGTTATTCCCAATGCGTCGGGCCCAATGACTCTCTTCTGTGAAAACACTGGAGCTATTGCCCTTGCCAAGGAGCCCAGGTTTCACAAGAAGACCAGGCATATCAAGCGTCGCTTCAACTCCATTCGTGAAAATGTTCAAGATGGAGACATAGAGATTAGTAAAGTGCATACGGACCTGAATGTCGCAGATCCGTTGACTAAACCTCTTCCATGTGCAAAGCATGATCAACACCAGAACTCTATGGGCGTTCGATTCATCACAATGTAACTAGGTTATTGACTCTAGTGCAAGTGGGAGACTGTTGGAAATATGCCCTAGAGGCAATAATAAAATGGTTATTATTATATTTCCTTGTTCATGATAATTGTCTATTGTTCATGCTATAATTGTGTTATCCGGAAATTGCAATACATGTGTGAATATATAGACCACAACATGTCCCTAGTGAGCCTCTAGTTGAGTAGCTTGTTGATCAATAGATGGTTACAGTTTCCTAACCATGGACATAGGATGTCATTGATAACGGGATCACATCATTAGGATAATGATGTGATGGACAAGACCCAATCCTAAGCATAGCACAAGATCGTGTAGTTCGTCTGCTAAAGCTTTTCTAATGTCAAGTATCTTTTCCTTAGACCATGAGATTGTCCAAACGTCACAACATAACTGGGTGGTTATAAAGGTACACTACGGGTATCCCCGAAAGTATATGTTGGGTTGGCAAGAATCGAGACTGGAATTTGTCACTCCGTATGATGGAGAGGTATCTCTGGGCCCACTCGGTAAGACATCATCGTAATTAGCTCAATGTGACTAAGGGGTTGGTCACGGGATGATGTGTTACGGAACGAGTAAAGAGACTTGTCGTAACGAGATTGAACAAGGTATTGGTATACCGATGATCGAATCTCGGGCAAGTGCTATACCGGTAGACAAAGGGAATCGTATACGGGATTGATTGAATCCTTGACATCGTGGTTCATCCGATGAGATCATCGTGGAACATGTGGGAGCAAACATGGGTATCCAGATCCCACAGTTGGTTATTGGCCGGAGAAATGTCTCGGTCATGTCTGCATAGTTCCCGAACCCGTAGGGTCTACACACTCAAGGTTCGGTGACGCTAGAGTTGTAATGGGAATTGTATGTGGTTACCAAAAGTTGTTCGGAGTCCCGGATGAGATCTCGGACGTCACGATGAGTTCCGGAATGGTTCGGAGGTGAAGATTTATATATGGGAAGTCCAGTTTCAGTCACCGAAAAGGTTTCGGGGTTTATCGGTATTGTACCAGGACCACCGAAGGGGTTCCGGGGGTCCACCGGGAGGGTCCACCTGCCCCGAAGGACCTAACAGGCTGTAGTTGGGTGGGAACCAGCCCCTTAGTGGGCTGGTGCGCCTCCCCAAGGGCCCAAGGCGCCTAGGGTTGGAAACCCTAGGGGGCCGCTGCCCCCCCCCCGAGGGGCCGCCGCCCCAGGCCCCCCCCTCTAGATGGATCTAGGGGGCCGGACCCCTCTCCCCTTCCCCCTATAAATAGTGGGGTGGAAGGGTAACCGCACCCCTTCTCCTGGCGTAGCCCTCCCCCCTTCCTACACCTTCTCCTCCTCCGTAGTGCTTAGCGAAGCTCTGCCGGAGAACCACGAGCTCCACCGCCACCACGTCGTCGTGCTGCCGGAGCTCTCCCTCAACTTCTCCTTCCCCTTGCTGGATCAAGAAGGAGGAGGCGTCCCCGGGCTGTACGTGTGTTGAACGCGGAGGTGCCGTCGTTCGGCACTTAGATCGGAATCTACCGCGATCTGAATCGCTACGAGTACGACTCCTTCATCCGCGTTCTTGTAACGCTTCCGCATCGCGATATTCAAAGGTATGAAGATGCACTCCCCTATCGCTGCTAGTAAACTCCATAGATTGATCTTGGTGATGCATAGAAAATTTT
The DNA here is from genome assembly GCF_056163025.1 of Triticum urartu. NCBI lineage: Eukaryota > Viridiplantae > Streptophyta > Magnoliopsida > Poales > Poaceae > Triticum > Triticum urartu. Next base: position 280,454,066 of record NC_141874.1, read on the forward strand.
TAATTTCTGCAACAATCCCCAACACCATATGGCGGCTAAGGAGCAGGACTTAAGATGGGCCAAGGCGCCCCGAAGCAAGACCAGTTGGGAGGCTCATGGAGTGGGCCGGCTCAAGCCCAACATCCGAAGATGGTGGCTTGCGGCCTTGAGGTCTAAGTCGTCAATAGTTTCCTTAAGGGACAAGTTAGATACATACTAAGCCACGGATTGTAATGTGACCTGGACTCTTGAAAGCCTTGGCTCTCGACTTGTATATAAAGGCGGGTCTCAGGGACAGATAGACTAAGTTTCAATCGAACAATAGCTAGGTCAAACAATCTGTTCCCTTGTATTGATCGCTAAAGCAATAAGCAAACAAGCAGGAGTAGGCTATTACCCCGATCCCGAGGGGCCGAACCTGGGTAAATTCGTGTCTCTCGATTCGCTCAACCCCAACAAGCTAACCTCCTAGTTGCGATGGCCTCATGACTAAGTCCTCACATTAGGACATCTGCCGTGACAAAACCACGACATTCACCTTACCAAGGCTAAGTACCTTACCCTTGGAGTTGTCTCCAAAAGTCACATACTTGCGTGGACCATCATTTTTGGCAAGCTCACGGAACATGTCTTTATCTCCGGTCATGTGATCGGTACATCCATTATCAAGAATCCACTCTTTTCCTATAGATATGTAATTTCAAAGATTTTCCATGAGACTAAGATTCCTCATGGTATTCTCACACTCGATGTCGAATTCTTCATCCTCATCATAATAACCATGCTCAATCTCATCATTATGCGTGTGATATTCACCTAGTTCAAGTGATTTGTTAGATTTATGACCATGCCAATGTGCAAGTTTATGAATTCTAATTTTTTTTTCATGATGATGTTGCTAATGGTTCCAACATCACCCTTAACATGCATAAGGTCACGGAGCTCAAATAGACATTCATCAAACTTGGGATCACTAGGCTTCATCTTGTGAAAAGCAATGTTTGAGGAATTCCATTCAGATTTTTCAAGGAATAGTTTGGCAAGCGTTCCTCAAGGTTATTCCATATAGTGTATGTGCATTTAAAGTTTTGCAAGCAAACAAGCTCATTTATAGGCAATCCTCTAATGATAATATTAATAGTTCTAAGATTGTGAACCATGTCAAGATACTCATCGGGGGTAGGATGCAAAGGATCAATGGGAGGCACATAAGGTCTAAGAATATATTTCTCAAATTATATTCACTGAAGATCTCAAGCATTTCATTTTTTCCAAGAACCACAAAACTCCCCATCAAGAATAGGCACTCTATGTCTAATACTCCTGAACTAGACTCATCCTTCTTCCTTCAATGGTGACTAAACCAAAGCAATGGAGACCAATGCTCTGATACCAATTGAAAGTATCAAGAAGAGGGGTCTAGAGGGGGTGATTAAACCCTTAACAAGTAAAAGTGGTAGTTTTTAGTTCCTTGAAGTTAAGGTTGATTTTAGCATGTGTTAATGGGAACACAATACATTTTACACAAGCATAACAAGAGTATGAGCAGCGGAAAGAGTAAATCATGCAAGTGCAAGAATGTAAAGGGATGGGAATTGGAGGGTGAAAACTCAATAGAGACGTGGAGATTTTTGGCGTGGTCCCGATGGGTGGTGCTATCGTACGCCCATGTTGATTGAGACTTCAACCCGTGAAGGGTAATGGTTGCGCAAGTCCACGGAGGGCTCCACCCACTAAGGGTCCACGAAGAAGCAACCTTGTCTACCCCAACATGGCCAACGTTCATGAAGGACTTGCCTCACTCGGCTAGATCATCATGAAGTAGGCGATCTCCTTGCCCTTACAAACTTCTTGGTTCAACTCCACATCATGTCGGAGGCTCCCAAGTGACACCTAACCAGTCTAGGAGACACCACTCTCCAAAAGGTAATAGACAGTGTGTTGATGATGACCTCCTTGCTCTTGTGCTTCAAATGATAGTCTCCCCAACACTCAACTCTCTCTCACAGATTTGGCTATGGTGGAAGAAGGATTTGAGTGGAAAGCAACTTGGGAAAGGCTAGGAATCAAGGTACAAATGGTAGGAATGGAATCCGTTGATCTCAACACATGAGTAGGTGGTTCTCTCTCAGAAAATGAATGGTGGAAGTGTAGGCATGTTCTAATGGCTCTCTTATCTGAGGAAGAAGGGGTGGAGGGGTATATATATATAGCCTCCACACAAAATCCAACCGTTACACACTTTGACCCAACTCGGTCTCACTGATCAGAAATCTCAGTGGCACCGACATGTGTAAAAGATACGGACGTTAGGAATCTCGGTGGGACCAACTGGAACAACTCGGAGGGAGTGATGTGCGATGGCTAGGGAAAACCTCGTCTTGGTGGCACCGATTGCATCAACTCGGTGGTACCGAAGTGAAGCAATAAGGCAACAGAGAGTTGGCAAGCCATCTCGGTGGTACCGATTGCAATTCTCGGTGGGACCAAAACAATTGCAACTAGCAACAGAAAGCTATCAGGGCCATCTTGGTGGGACCGAGATCCATATTGGTGGATCCGATTTGTTAGGGTTTGGCAGTGGCTAAGTCTAGATGAACTCGGTGGCTATGGAGAGGAAATTTCGGTGGTTGAGGGTTTGGACATATTTGGATGGGGAAAGTGGTCGAGGGTTTTGGAGTAATGTCACTAAGCATTCGAGCAAAAAACATCATTAAGTAACACCTCATCCCCTTTTAATAGTATTGGCTTTCCTATGGACTCAATGTGATCTTGGATGACTTAACCAAAACAAGTAGAGTCTTGAGCTTTTGCCAATCCATCTCCTAACAATTTTGAAGGAGTTCCACATCCTCTTATCCTTGCCATGACACTTTTGAAGTTATCTGAAATATACTAGATAAAAACTATTTCTCCAACGAAATATATGTTGACATTAATTACCAAAACCACCAAAGGGAGAACTTGTGCTTTCAATAGGTGTTAGAGAGACTATGTAAACTAGATTACTGACTCTAGTGCAAGTTGGAGATTGTTGGAAATATGCCCTAGAGGTAATAATATTATATTATTATATTTCCATTTTCATAGTTAAGAGTTTATGTTTCATGCTATAACTACTATGATTCTGGAATATGTGATTCAGTGGAAAACTCGTATGCACGTGTGAAATGATAAATAGTATAATATAGGTTCCCGGTCTTGCCTCTAAGACTGGCTCACGTGTTGTTGGTGATCATGTTTTCTGGATCTTAGGATATCGTTAAGTGTAAGCACTACAGGAATCTGCTAATTTGCCATCTGCCAGCTCTTTGCCGTCTGCTAGCTGACGGCAAAGAAGCTCTTTGCCATCAGCTACCAAAAAGCAGACGGCAAAGATCTGGCGGACGGCAAAGAAGCTCTTTGCCGTCCGCCAGATCTTTGCCGTCCGCCAGCAGACGGCAAAGAATCTTTGCTGTCAGCTGGCAGACGGCAAAGAGAGAGGTGGCCCCCACCCCCCGCCCGTTTGGGAAAAACTTAACGGCCCACCTCTTTGCCGTCTGCCAGCAGACGGCAAAGAGGCAAAAGGCGGACGGCAAAGAGGGGCGGACGGCAAAGAGGCAGTATCTAACGGCCCGTATACCCCCCACCCCTCTCTGTTCTCTCCTCGCCCCACTTCCCACCCCACTGCCGCCGCCTCTCGCCCCCGCCGCCGCCGCCCCGTCGCCCCCGCCGCCCCGGCCCCCCGTCGCCCCCCCCCCCCCCCCCCGCCCCGGCCCCACGCCGCCCCGGCCCCCCGCCGCCCCAGGCCGCCCCGGCGCCCCGGCCAGCTCCTCCACCGCCCCACCCCCCTCCTCCACCGGCCCTGCCCCAGGTGAGCCCCCCTCCTTTTTTCTGTTTTTTTCTTTTTTAGTTTTAGTTTAGATTTAGTTTTAGGTTTAGTTTTAGTTTAGTTTTAGGTTTAGATTTAGTTTTTTCCTTTTTTTTCTGTTTTATTAGTTTTAGGTTTATGTTTAGTTTAGATTTAGTTTTAGTTTTAGGTTTAGGTTTAGTTTAGTTTGAGGAAAGAAGAAGAAGAAGAGAAAAAGAGGAGAGGAGGAGAAGAAGAAGAGGAAAAAGGAAAGGAAGAAGAAGAGGAGGAGGAGAAGAAAAAAGAAGAAGAGGAAGAAGAAGAAGAAAAAAGAGGAGAGGAGGAGAAGAAGAAAAGGAAAAAGGAAAGAAGAAGAAGAAGAAGAAGAAGAAGAAGAAGAAGAAGTAGAAGAAGAAGAAGAAGAAGAAGAAGAAGAAGAAGAAGAAGAAGAAGAAGAAGAAGAAGAAGAAGAAGGAAGAAGGAAGAAAAGGAAGAATAGGAAGAAGAAGAAAAGGAAAAAAGAGGAAAAAAAACCCGACCCGACACGGCACCCCGACCCGACACGGCACCCCGACCCCGACCCGGCACCCCGACACGACACCCCGACCCCTAGACCCCGACCCCGACACCCCGACCCCGACCCCGACCCCGACACCCCGACCCCGAGCCTAACCCGACACCCCGACCCCGACACCGACACGGCACCCCGACCCCGACCCGGCACCCCGACCTGACACCCCGACCCCGAGACCCCGACCCCAACACCGACACGACACCCCGACACCGACACCCTGACACCACACCCACCCTTACCCCGACACCGACACGGCACCCCGACCCCGACCCGGCACCCCGACCAGACACCCCGAGCCTGACCCGACACCCCGACCCCGAGACCCCGACCCCGACCCGGCACCCAACCCGACACCCCGACCCCGAGACCCCGACCCCGGGCCTGACCCGACACCCCGACCCCGACACTGACACGGCACCCCGACCCCGAGACCCCGACCCCGACCCCGACACCCCGACCCCGAGCCGGACCCGACACCGACACGGCACCCCGACCCCGACCCGGCACCCCGACCCGACACCCCGACCCCGAGACCCCGACACGGCACCCCGACACCAACAGGACACCCCGACCACCGACACCTCCCGAAAAGGTGTTCTTTGGCCTTCCAGAGGCCGACGGGGTCATATATTTGTGAATTATTAGTTAGGTAATATATTTTTCGATTTTGTTATGAAAAACATCATATATAATTGTGTTGATCGTGTAGTTTTAAATGTGCAGTTGTTTCATCGCTGCGAGGTTTGGTGTTCGACGACCTCACCGTGCGTTTGACGAGCTCTGCCCCTTCGTTCATGGGTGAGCACAAATGACAAGTCCTCCTCCCCCATTAATTATTTGATCTATTCCGATGAAACTTGATAGCTAGCTATATATGTGTCTTGAATCATCAGTATGCGTAACCAATATGTGTCTCCCGTTCGAAAGCGTCATAGTTATAAATATGCATGCATTTGCATATTTATAACCTTGATTCTTTCGAATTGTCCAAGCTATCCATGGACAGCCCGAGTATGTGTAGATTGGGTTGTTTTTCCATATGCTTTGCTCCGGATCCGACGCATATATTTCGTCAGTGCCTCCCCTGTTGTTCTCCGGGTACACATCCTCTCTGTTTATTGCAGAGACGTGTATCAGGAGAACAGCGGGGAGGTGCTGCCGAAATTTTGCGTCGGATCCGGAGCATAGCATGGGAAAATAAACCCAATCTACACATACACGGGTGGGATTAGGACCTATCATTACCTATTAGAGTGTAGGTTGCATGGACGTAATAAAATTGACAAAGTAGATCAACTGATGAATATATACATGGTGAATTACATATATAATTGTTGTGTGTCCAGTAGCTCTGAAAGTCAAGATGAGTGACCGTGCTTGGATGTATACCGGTCACACTGGTCAGAACAAATGGAGCGCTGAATGGTTCACAAAAACTAAGGGGTTTGTGCAAGCCGCATTTGCAAATGGCCAAAAGAAAACCTGGTGCCCCTGTTTCCGGTGCGGCAATTGGGAAAAGAAGACAGAGGCTGAAATGGGCAAACACCTGCAGAAGAGTGGTTTTACACCCGATTATACGGTGTGGACATTTCATGGTGAGTCTGCCCAACGTGACCGAGCTGAGGTGGATCGTCGTCGCACCGACGAGCATGGTACCAGGATGGAAAACATGGTGCAAGGCTATGATGATGCTCGGGATTCGAACGAGGAGATGGAGGAATCTGCAAAGGCCTTCAATGAAATGTTGGAGTCTTCGAAACGTCCGCTCCACGAGCACACTGAGCTTTGTCAGTTGGATGCCATCTCACAAGTAACGGCTCTGAAGGCTCAGTTCAACTTGGGCAGAGAATGCTATGACGCAATTATGACAGTATTTGGACGCTTTCTACCCAAAGGCCATGTAATGCCTGCAAACCTGTACCAGTCGGACAAAATCCTCCGTGCACTGAAGATGCCCTATGAGAAGATACATGCCTGTGAGAAAGGATGTGCCTTATTTAGGCTTGACTATGCGGACTTGAACTATTGTCCCATTTGCAAGTCTTCCAGGTATATTGTGGTAGACAACGGTATGGGTGAGAAGACACAGACCAAAATCCCCGTTAGTGTTCTTCGGTATATGCCAATCGTACCAAGACTTCAACGTCTTTTCATGGTCGAAGAGACGGCCAGACAGATGACATGGCACAAAACAGGCAAAAGAACCGAACTAGATGCAGATGGGAATCTGATGATGGTACACACATCGGATGGTGTTGCGTGGAAAAGGTTTGATGAATTACATGCTGACAAAGCGGCAGATCCGAGGCATCCTCGAGTCGGCATCAGCACGGATGGGTTCAGTGTGTTTGGTATGACGGCAGCCCAATACAGTTGTTGGCCTGTATTTGTCTTTCCACTCAATCTCCCCCCCGGACAGATTATGCAAAGAAAGAACATTTTCCTGACGTTGATAATTCCAGGACCCAACTATCCGGGCAAAAATATGAATGTGTACATGCAGCCGCTTAAGGACGAATTGCAAGAAGCCTGGGATAATGGGTTCAAGACATACGACGCCTTTAGCAAACGGAACTTCATAATGCGTGTCTGGTACATGTACTCGACGCATGACTTGCCGGCGTATGCGCTATTCGTTGGCTGGTGTGTGCATGGAAGGTTCCCATGCCCCACATGCAAGGGAGCTCTTGAGTTTCGTTGGCTTCAGGACGGTCGCAAGTTTTCTTGCTTCGACATGCATAGACAGTTCCTGGATCCTCGCCATAAGTTCAGGAAAGACAAGAAGAACTTCATCAGGGGTAGAGTTGTCAAAAACTCTGCACCACCTACATTGACAGGCCAACAGACCTGGATCAGTTAAACGCTCTCGAGCCAGATCCACAACATCCAGGGTACTTCAAGGGGTATAATACTAAGCATGCGTGGACTCACAAAACATGCTTATGGGATCTGCCTTACTTCAAAGACCTCCTTTGCCCACACAACATCGACGTGATGCACACTGAGAAGAATATCGCTGAGGCACTTTTTGGTACATTGTTCGGCATAGATGGGAAGTCAAAGGATAATACTAAGGCTAGAGTCGATCTGGAGGCGCTATGTGATAGGCCGTTACAAAACATGAAAGAACCGAAAGGAAAGCAGAACTGGACGAAGCCAAAGGCATGGTTCAATCTTGGAAGGCCAGCTATGAGGGAAATTCTCTTGTGGGTGCAACAGCAGTTGATGTTCCCTGATGGGTATGCAACGAATCTAAAGAGGGGAGCGAATCTTGATAAACTGAAGATATTTGGTCTCAAGAGTCATGATTGGCACATATGGATTGAGCGGGTAATGCCGGTGATGTTGCGTGGCTTCATCCCTGAGGATGAATGGCTAGTACTGGCAGAACTCAGCTATTTCTTCCGTGTTCTTTGTGCGAAAGAACTATCGCCTGGCGTGCTAGAAGAAATGGAAGAGTTGGCGCCGGAGTTGATCTGCAAGTTAGAGAAGATCTTTCCACCGGGCTTCTTTAATCCAATGCAGCATTTGATTTTGCATCTCCCAACCGAGGCAAGATTGGGGGGGCCCGTGCAAAATCGTTGGTGCTACCCAACTGAGAGGATGCAGAAGACGCTTCGAGAAAAATGTAAAAATAAACGTAGAATTGAAGCATCGATGGCTGAGGCATTCATCACAGAGGAGGCGGCAAACTTTGTAACAGCGCACTACGAAGCCAAAAATCGTCATTTGCATAATCCGAAGCCTCGGTACAATGCTGACGAGCCTACAAAGGGTGGATCCAACCTCAGCCTATTCAAAGGGAATCTCGCACCAGCTAGTGTTTCACATCCAGTATCTTTGGATAATGAAGAATGGCGGACCATTTCGTTGTATATCTTCAACAACCTGATAGAAGTGCGGCCGTACATCGAGTAAGTTCTTGGTACATTGTTTCGCAACTTCTATTTCCTTTGAACTACTCTTATTCCTGGATATGTCATACAGTCGATACGTCACCATATTCTCGTATGGAGCGGAGATCCAAAAGGATTCCGTCGAAGAGTATGAGCTTCTCGCAAAGCAAGGAGGTGGCTATCCCGGTTTCATCTCTTGGTTCAAACAAACGGTAATTTCTATTAGACAATTTCATATCATTCGCTAATTTGTGCATAATGCAACAATCCTTTCATATAAAACTTGTAGGCTAATTCAGAGTCTATGGACGCCGAATTGAGACAAGTCGCTAATGGTTTTGACTATAAGGTTCGTTCATTTGACAAGTACGACATCAACGGGTATCGCTTTCGTACCTATGGCAAAGAGCTATCTATGGCCGACCGAAAGTCAACAAATTGTTGTGTATCTGCTATCGGCGAAGGAGGTACCGAGTATTATGGGAGAGTTGAAGCAATTTATGAACTTCTGTTCTATGGTGAAAATCCACCGAATGTCGTAGTCTTCAAATGTTATTGGTTTCAGCCGAAGGAGACTAGAAGGACTCATGAACATGTAGGGCTAGTTGAAATCAACCAAAGCACTCATTTAGATGTTCTTGATGTCTATATTATGGCTCAACAGGCGACCCAAGTATTCTATCTACCGTGGGCCTGCCAAACTAATCCAAATCTGAAAGGTTGGGATGTCGTTTATGAAGTGCCGCCACGTGCTAGACTTTCTCCCCCAAAGGAAGAGGATTATGAACCTCACATTAACCCAGACACATATGAAGGAGAATTCTTCCAAGAGACACGTCTTTCCAAAAAGCGTTTCAAGAACCGCTATACTTCACCCCAAAACATTGAAGTAGACAGCGACAATGAATCCGACATCACCCCAGAGGAGGAACAAGAAGAGCCGGAACAAGAAGAGGTTACTGCTACGGATGACCTGTCAATGCTTGACTGATTACGTCAAGGTGGCCTTGCACATGTTGATGCCAATGAACCCTATGAGCCCGTCATTGATTATAGTGATGATGATGATTATGCATTTATTGATGATACTGATCGAGATTATTAGTAGTGTCAGGTATTACATTTTTTTATGTTGTACTTAATGATGATACACTTAAGTGATACACATATTATTATTCATGTCGGTCTTTTTTTATGTTGTACTAATTTCGTTTACTGTTTGTCATGGCAGGTGTTGAAAGATGGTGGGCGCTGGTCGGGAGCGTGGTCTGAGGTCTTCCATTCCAGACGCACCTCTCCGCCGAGCATTGCTGGACAGTATGGCCACACCGCCGGGCCCTTCTTCGTCGACCGCGGTGCCCAGCAGGGGACGAGGTAGGAAGAGAGGAGGTGGGGCACGTGGTCGTGGGAGAGGAGGTAGGGTGACTGCTACGGCGCCTTCCTCGCCGCCACCCCCAGCCGTTTCACCCGAGCACGTGACTGCTAGGGTGGACTCGTCCGAGGAGGAGGCTACACGGACTCCGGTCCACGAGCCTCTGGTCCACGGGTCTTGGGCCCACGAGCCTCGGGTCGACTGGCCTTCGGCCCACGTGACCCCGAAGGAGCACACATCCGGATGGGGTACCTGGCCGGATCAGCCCGAGGAGCTGAGTGGCCATGCTGATGATGGTGGGGAGCCGACTGATCTTGAGGAGGAGGGGGGCACCGTCTACCAGCGTGGTGCTACACGGCTCCCGTCCGTGCCGGTGACCCGTGAGCAGAGGTGGTTGATTTTCCCTGATGGGGAGAGGTACGTAAGTGCATTTAATATTTTTATACCTTGTGCATTCATGTTTTTTCAAATAACTAATGCGTTGGCCTTGTCATACTGCAGGGGTTGGGACCACCATCATAGTGTCCGCCGGCCCAACTCCATCCTTGGAGTTCTTTGCCGGCAAAACTTCCCGGGGTTTGTCACGTTGCCTGGTGAGGGTCGGCTTCCAGAGCTTGGATTGAGCTGGGAGCACTACGTGGCTGCCCCGGCCCCGCCCGATGAGATTATCGATGGTGTCGTGTGCAACACGAGGGCAGACATGGTGATCAGAAAGTTCTGGGTAATTTCTCCTTTACACATTTAAAAATCTTCAACTAGCTAGTTATTAATTGTACTAATCAATATTGTCTCATTTGATTGCAGACATTCTACAGGTGTGAGGAGGGATACGAGGAGGACGCGGCACATGTTATCGAGAACGTCTGCAAGCGCCTACTCCAGAACTTACGGCACGAGGCTCGGGTGCAGGCTGTTCGAGACTACTACGCCTTGCGTGGTATCAAGAAGACCAAGCCGGCGTGCCGCGATAAGTTCCTGAGTAAGGAGCAGTACATGAAGGTAATTCTTAAGGCCTTCTCTACTTAAGTTCCTTCATTTAGTAATTCTTAGCCGTAGCGCTCAAGTTTCTATTTGCTAACTTAGGCGCCTCCGAGATGGTGTGCGGATCGGATGGATTGTTGGGAGGTGTTGGTCGATGAGTGGTGCTCACAATGATGGCTAGCCCTCCACAACGAGGCCAAGGACAAACTGCCCAAATGGAAGGTGTGCCACACCATCAAGGCAGCTCTAACTTATATCAGTTCGGGCGCAACTGGGTATGTGGTTTGCTTCATGATTCATGCAATTCATTCATCATGCTAGCTTGAGCCCTTTAATTACTAATTTTCATTGTTTCTCTCTTTCAGGCACGCTACAATAAGGCGGATAAGGTGCCAGAGGTGTATGACCTGTATGCCATGGCCCACACTGCCTCTTTCAAGAAAGTCAAGGCTTTCTCTCAGTCTGACGTCGATGGTGCAAACAACTTCACCAACATCTCCTCCCACAACAAGCTCGTGAGATATAGAGATGAGGGGAAGGCGAGGAAAGGGGAGGACTTTAACCCGAGCTAGGGTCCCATTGATCCAGAGCTGTTGATGATATCTGGTGGCGGGAGGTCCCATGGCTCCATAGCCATTGGAGATGGACTTATCCGTTGTCCTAGCACTCTCCCGGAGATCAAGGTGCGCCAGTCGAGCTCCGCTCCTGAGATAAGGCCTCGTGAACGGCCAGTGCAACTCGCCATCAAGGTTAGTGATACGTACTCAGTTATCTTTCTCCATTACATTGTGTGCGCTTCCATCAATGATTACAAATGTTCATGTGAGTGGTGTTGCAGGCTGCTATACAGAGTGAGAGAGATAGAACGGAGAAACTTCTAGCGGAGGCGGCGGAGAGGCAGCGGGAGTTGGAGGAGAGGACAACAAAGATGATGGAGGAGGAGAGGGCACGGAATGACATGCATGCAAGGGCCATGTACGAGCTCCTTGTGGTAAGTTTCTTCTGCAGATTAGCCAAAACATTCATGTAGTGTTTGTCTCATTACTAACTAGTATGACTGAGTCGTCAAAACCAAATGTGCAGTCTGTGTGCGAGAAGACAGGTCAGACCGCTCCGCCGATGCCAGTGATTGCTCCTGGGACCACGGTGAGTTTTATTGAATGGACATTACTTGCTAGTCTTAACATTTGAGTGTCATCATGCTAACAAGACATTGGAAATGATCTTTGGTGCAGCGTAACTCCAGACAAGCATCGCACGATCCTTCTCCAGCTACCGACACGAGCCACCCCGCTCCTACACCTCCTACATCTTGGTAAGTTTATCTAGTGTTTTGCTTAACACATGCATAAAGACCTAGACTTAGCTTTATTTCCTCCAATGCTTACCATAATGACCTAGACTTAGCTTCTTCACCTCCAAAATGACTTAATAAGCTTACTGACCTCCAAAACCATCCATTTTACCTAAGTTAGCTCTAAAACGATCTGTACTTAGCTTACTTATGTCAAAAATTGCATAATTAGCTTAGTTAGCTTATAGACGATCCATTTTACCTAGGTTAGCTCTAAAATGACCCATTTTACCTAGGTTAGCTTATAAATGATCCAGTTCATCCAAGTTAGCTCAAAAATGACCCATTTTACCTAGATTAGCTCCTAAATGATCCATTTTACCTACGTTAGCTTTAAAATGACCCATTTCACCTAGGTTAACTCCAAAATGACCAATCTTACCTGGGTTATCTCATAAACGATCCATTTCAACTAATTTAGCTCATAAACGATCCATTTCACCTAGGTTACCTAAAAAATGATCCATTTCACCTAAATTAGCTTATAAATGATCCATTTTACCTAAGTTAGCTCAAAAAGATCCATTTCAACTAGATTAGCTCATAAATGATCCATTTCACCTAAGTTAGCTCAAAAACGATCCATTTCAACTAAGTTAGCTCATAAATGATCCATTTCATCTAAGTTAGCTAAAAAAGATCCATTTCACCTTAGTTACCTGAAAAACGATCCATTTGACCTTAGTTAGCTCATAAACGACCCATTTCAACTAAGTTAGCTCATAAATGATCCATTTCACCTTAGCTAGCTCATAAACGACCCATTTCAACTTAGTTAGCTCATATATGATCCATTTCACCTAAGTTAGCTCAAAAAGATCCATTTCAACTAGATTAGCTCATAAATGATCCATTTCACCTAAGTTAGCTCAAAAACGATCCATTTCAACTAAGTTAGCTCATAAATGATCCATTTCATCTAAGTTAGCTAAAAAAGATCCATTTCACCTTAGTTACCTGAAAAACGATCCATTTGACCTTAGTTAGCTCATAAACGACCCATTTCAACTAAGTTAGCTCATAAATGATCCATTTCACCTTAGCTAGCTCATAAACGACCCATTTCAACTTAGTTAGCTCATATATGATCCATTTCACGTAAGTTAGCTCATAAATGACATACTCTTCTTGTTCTAGTCTTCTTCTTGTTCTACTCTTCTTGTTCTAGTCTTCTTCTTGTTCTACTCTTCTTCTTGTTCTACTCTTCTTGTTTTAACTTTCTTATTTTTCATTTTGCAGAGTTCATTCACTTGACGAAAGCTTGCATAGATGGAGTGCTCCTTATCCCTTTCTCTGTTTCTTTTGTATCGTTGAACTATGCATGTATCGTTGGATGAAACTATTGTAATATATATGGTTGGATGCCTCTATGTTGAACTTGTTATGTATGATGGAACTATGCATGTAATATATATGGTTGGATGATGAAGTTATGTGTTGGATATCTTATATGTTTGTTCTGTAATGGCCTTTTGAAATATATCTATATATGTCATCTATATTTGTGATGAAAATTGTTGGATTTAATAAAAAACAGATAAAAGAGCCAATATGCAGGCTCTTTGCCGTCTGCCACCGACGGCAACGGGCTCTTTGCCGTCTGCCGCGGACGGCAAAGAAGGCACGTGGCATCCAGCTGTGCTTCCTGGGAGCTGACCCGTTTGGCCAGTTTGCCTACAGTGGCAGACGGCAAAGACTTTGCCATCAGTGGCAGACGGCAAAGAACCTGCCATGTAGTGACGTGTAGATGACATCATACGGCGGACGGCAAAGACACTAGAAACTTTGCCGTCAGCGGCGGACGGCAAAGGCTTGCCGTTAGCCACTTAACAGACTGACAGCGCAATTATTGCCGTCCGCCTTCTTTGCCGTCCGCCGCGCTTTCTTTGCCGTCTGCGGCGGACGGCAAAGACTTTGCCATCAGTAGCAGACGGCAAAGTAGTTGTTTACCGAAGCCTACTTTGCCGGAGCCTTTTGCCGTCCGCGGCTGACGGCAAAGGCCTTTGCCGTCCGCCGTTCATGCCAAAGTAGCTGATTCCTGTAGTGAAGGATAGTCCTAAAACGACACTAAGAGTATGAGCTTAGAAGAACGATCATATTGAAACGACACAAACTTGTTTGTTATACTTTGAGATAATATCGTCTGAAATGAATTGTTATAACATAGAGTGTTAGCATGTGTTTTAATTCCTCAGACCATGAGAGTATCATAGTTTCCTACTGTACGGTGTACTTTGCGGTAGCTCAAATGTCATCCATAACTAGGTGATCGTAACGACAACTTACAGGTTCATCAAAAAGTTTGACAAGGGACTGGATAGCTAAAGAGTGGGATTTGCTCCTCTGACGTGGAGAGATATTCTTAGGGCCCTCCCGGTGTAACGACATCCATCATCGTCTGGCAGACACAGGTGACTACATCACGGGGATGCTGAAACATTTGAACGAGAAAGAAGAACAAAACCGGCAATGAGGTCAACGGTATAGTGAGCATGTGCATGACTCAGGAGGATACCGATGCATCACAGGTTTTGTAAAGTATTGAGAAGCAAAGGAAACAACACATAGCAAAGGGAACATCACATAGTAGCCAAAAGGTTCACTTGAATGTCATTCATGTAGTCATATGGATTGATATGGACGTCCACGGTTCCGCTATCGGTCATTGAACGAAGGGATTTCATTCATGTCTGTGATTACCGAACCTATGGGGTCAGAAGATTAAGGTGATCATGATCTGCTGAGTGTTAGTAGGACGAGAGTATCGAGATTTTGTGTGTGGAATTGTTTCATTTAATATTTAGAATAGTTTCAAGAGGAACCGAAAGTGTTTCGGGGTCACCGGAAGGGTTTCAGAGTTTATCGGGTAATACCGGGTATTACCAATAATTAATATATAGGCGGAAAATGTTTCTGGTGATGTTAAAATTGTAGTAATTATTAGAAGACTTTTACATTTAATGAAATATCAACGGGCCTTAAAAGGCCAAGAGGTGTAAGGCAACTTGGGCCACAAAGGCCCAAGTGGAGTTGCCCCCCCCTCCTTGGGGGGGATTCTAGTGGGGGAGGAGTTCAAAGGGAGCGCCTATATGGCGACCTATGCGCCAGGAAGCATGCAGGCGCGTAGGGGGTACACTATTTCGAACGAACAGCGGGAACGAGTTGGGCTAGCCCATTTTGTGCTCGTTGGAGTGGAGACTGTTTCGTGCGCCAAGAAGTTTATTTGTGCACGATAGGGAAAAGTGGCGCGTAGATGCTGGTTCAAGTTTGAACTACTAGTTTTGTTGCTGTTTTCCATTCAAAAAAATGATTTTTTTCCTGTATGTTCGTAAGTTGGAACGGAAAAATGTATCGAACAAAGATTGTAGAAAAAAATTCATAAGAAAATTCAAAAAACAGTATGATGTCAGGGACTCTTTTTGGTCCTAAATTTTCTAAACATGTCATACAAACAAAATTGATTGGGAAGAAAATGTCATACAAGGGATCAAAATAACGTCTTTATCCATTTGTGTGGATTCTCTTAACTGTCGTAGTTCTTGTTGGAATTGTCTTGTAGTAGTTGTTGTACCTATTTTATTAAGCAGAGCAAAAAAAATAACTGCTGGTCATTATATTGTAACATCCACAAAAGTCATAATGAGGTAAGAAAGTAACAGTTTTAAATAGCCAGAAAAATGTGAACAAAATGATCTAAATGTGCTAATATTTTTCCTTGACCTTGCAATGCTACTCCATATAGAATTGGACACTTTACATACTAATTTAGAGTGAAAACATCCGGTGTTGATTGTAATTGAAAAAATAAATTTCACTCATTATGGAAAAGAATTTTATTATGTGGAAGCATTCCAAAAGGCAGTTTAATGTAGGTGACTGAATATGGATGGTAGGGAAAAATGTATTGTATTCTAACGAAACAAAGCACAAATGTATGACATATTTTTAGAAAAGAAGTTAGCCAAGAGTTACTATAGTTGCTTGACAGATTACTATTTGATTGAACACTTATTCTCTTGGCTATATGCAAAACATTTTATGTTGAACTTTTTCTGCAAAGTTATTTGTAGTTCGACTGTTTCAACAATCAGGTTGACACTACAATAATTGCTATGTATGAATCTCAAATCTAGGTAGATGTTTATTTGAAAAACTTTATGAAAGGAATTATTAAAAAGAGAAGGGAAAATGTTTCAGGCTTTTTGCAGAGCTGCAATTGTGGCCGCGGTAGTTGTTTATTTGAATGATCGAAACCCCTGTGGAATAACAGATTTAGAAAATACATAAGAAACATTTTGACAAAAAGAGTAACCAACTTTCATAACATAGATTATATAGAAGTGATAGAAGAATGGCAAGAACAGAGATAACCAACAGGTGGAGGATGATAAAAAAATGATCTAGAACTTACATGGTTTTGTAGGAAGTTTATCACTATAGGTAATTGAACTTCACTGTTGGGGTATGTTGATATCTCGTACAAGAAAATTTCACGCAGAGCTTGCAAATCAGCTTGGAAGAAAATTTATTCTCTTTCAGTTGTATAGTTAAAAAAATGAAAAGGCATTGGTCTGGAAATGATAGGATCTTATAGTTGAGAACCCTGGAACTCCCATTCCACGGTAGTTTTTTAAAATTTGCAACAAAAAGTCATGTATCATACCTGGGATACAGGAGATTGTAAGAACTGAACTTAGTTTACGAATATATGAAAACTGCAATTAACTAAGGTAATTCAAAAGAAAATGCTGAATGGAAAAAAAGAGAAGTTATGGACCTAAAATGAGTTCTAGGTACTGCAACAAATCTGTAGTCGAAGTCCTTTATGTTGAATGTAGTGCAGTTTGGGTATGTCAAGGCAAACAGTGTTTTGAAATTGTAGGCAACAGTGCTAATGATGTGTTTTATAAAAATGCTATGAGCTTCATATCATCATGGTCTTATTCTTACAAAAAATGTAACCGGGATCCTCCTAGTTGTTAACATCTACCATATGCTATTTTGAGTTTTATTAATTCCTTTAACAAATAATGATCACACTTAAAAGATGAAAATGGATTGCTGAATGACACGAGCTCAAACAATCCAAAACATCCACTTTTAGAAACTAAAAAATATACTTCACCAAATGTAGAGCAAAAAAATGATTTGTGTATGCCTTTTTCTAAAAGATCTAAATAAAATTGAGTATGAAGTGCAAAAATTGAACATGAGTGATCAGCGGTACAAACCCTAACAATACTTCAGAGGTAGAAACCCTAGCATAAAAAGTGGCTCACTACTTGTCGAAGAAGATTTAACCACATAAACTAGGCAGTTAACTAATAGGAGCACTAATATTTTCACAAAAAACAGTGCTAACAACGATACAATTTACTTTTTCTAACAACGCTAAAATGAAAAATCTGTTCGTGGAAAGCTATTCACAAAATCATGAAAAAAAGAAATACTCTAACATATATGTGGATCCACACTTACAGGCAGTGCTCCATATGCTACTGGTTTGTTAGTTGTCCTTTTGAAATCAACATTAGCTGCATGAAGTTGTGACGCCCCCGATTTGACCGTACACTAATCATACACGCAAACATGTACGATCAAGATCAGGGACTCACCGGAAGATATCACAACATAACTCTACAAATAAAATAAGTTATACAAGCATCATATTACAAGACAGGGGCCTCGAGGGCTCGAATACAAGAGCTCGATCATAGATGAGTTAGCGGAAGCAACAATATCTGAGTACAGACATAAGTTAAACAAGTTTGCCTTAAGAAGGCTAGCACAAACTGGGATACAGATCGAAAGAGGCGCAGGCCTCCTGCCTGGGATCCTCCTAAACTATTCCTGGTCGTCGTCAGCGGGCAGCACGTAGTAGTAGGCACCTCCGGTGTAGTAGGATTCGTCGTCGAAGGTGGCGTCTGGCTCCTGGGCTCCAACATCTGGTTGCGACAACCAGGTAGAAGGGATAGGGGGAAAAGAGGGAGAAAGCAACCGTGAGTACTCATCCAAAGTACTTGCAAGCAAGGAGCTACACTACATATGTATGCATTGGTATCAACTGGAATAAGGCTATCATATGTGGACTGAACTGCAGAATGCCGGAATAAGAGGGGGATAGCTAGTCCTTTCGAAGACTACGCTTCTGGCAGCCTCCGTCTTGCAGCATGTAGAAGAGAGTAAACTGAAGTCCTCCAGGTATCATCACATAGCATAATCCTAACCGATGATCCTCCCCTCGTCGCCCTGTGAGAGAGCGATCACCGGTTGTATCTGGCACTTGGAAGGGTGTGTTTTATTAAGTATCTGGTTCTAGTTGTCATAAGGTCAAGGTACAACTCCAAGTCATCCTGTTACCGAAGATCACGGCTATTCGAATAGATAAACTTCCCTGCAGGGGTGCACCACATATCCCAACACGCTCGATCCCATTTGGCCGGACACACTTTCCTGGGTCATGCCCGGCCTCGGAAGATCAACACGTTGCAGCCCTACCTAGGCACAACAGAGAGGTCAGCATGCTGGTCTAAATCCTATGGCGCAGGGGTCTGGGCCCATCACCCATTGCACACCTGCACGTTGCGTACGCGGCCGGAAGCAGAACTAGCCCCCTTAATACAAGAGCAGGCTTACGGTCCAATCCGGCGCACGCCACTCAGTCGCTAACGTCACGAAGGCTTCGGCTGATACCACGATGTCGAGTGCCCATAACTGTCCCCGCGTAGATGGTTAGTGCGTATAGGCCAGTAGCCAGACTCAGATCAAATACCAAGATCTCGTTAAACGTGTTAAGTATCCGCGAACACCGACCAGGGCCAGGCCCACCTCTCTCCTAGGTGGTCTCAACCTACCCTGTCGCTCCGCCACAAAGTAACAGTCGGGGGCCGTCGGGAACCCAAGCCCACCTCTACCGGGATGGAGCCACCTGCCCCTTCAGCCCCCAACTCCGAACAGAACCACAGGTAATGTAACAGTGTAAAGTATATAGAATATGCCCGTGATCACCTCCCGAAGTGATCACGGCCCAGTAGTATAGCATGGCAGACAGACAAGAGTGTAGGGCCACTGATGGAACACTAGCATCCTATACTAAGCAGTAGGATAGCAGGTAATGGTAACAACAGTAGTAGCAAGGACAGGCTATGCATCAGGATAGGAATAACGGAAAGCAGTAACATGCTACGCTACTCTAATGCAAGCAGTAGAAAGAGAGTAGGCGATATCTGGTGATCAAGGGGGGGCTTGCCTGGTTGCTCTGGCAAGAGAGAGGGGTCGTCAACACCGTAGTCATACTGGGTAGGAGCGGCGTCGGTCTCGGTGTCTAGTGAGAGAAGAGGGGGAAGAAACAATAAATATAATGCAAACAAATGCATGACGATGCATGACATGACAAAGCGTGATGCTACGTGTGCCCTAACGCAGTATGAGGTGGTACCGGTGAAGGGGGGAAACATCCGGGAAAGTATCCCCGGTGTTTCGCGTTTTCGGGCGGAGGAGCCGGAGGGGGAAAGTTGCGAGTTTGATATGTTAGGGGTGTGTGGCGGATGAACACGCTGCGTATCCGGATGCGTCTCGTCGTTCTGAGCAACTTTCATGTTGAAAATAATTTAATCCTAGTTACAGATTAAAGATATGATTTTCTAAAGATTTTATTAATTTTCTGAAATTTAATTAATTATTTAAATTAATTCGAAAATGGATTGATGACATCAGCATGATGTCATGCTGACGTCAGCAGTCAAAAGAGTTGACTGGTCAACCTGACGTGTGGGTCCCACCTGTCAGTGACACATTTAATTATTCAGTTTTAATTAACCTAAACATAATTAATTAGGGGTGGGCCCCACCTGTCATTGACTGATTAATTATTTGACTAACAGTTTAATTAGTTTTGGTTAGCTATTAGATTAATCTAATTATGATTAGTTAGTTTAATTAATTTTTTAGTTTATTTAAACAAAATTAATTAAGTTAATTAAGTTAATTAATTATTTAATTATTATTTATTATTTAATTATTTATTTATTTTCATTTCCGTTCTTACTGGGGCTGGGCCCCAGCAGTTAGTGGCCCAGAGGCCTAGCGGGTGTGCGGGCAATGAGTGTGGGTGCCGGGCGAAGGCCGTAGCCTACCCGGTTGCGGGGCGAGGCCGTGGCCATCCGGCTGCGGGGTCGCCGGCGTGGGGCTCCGACGGAAGTAGGCAGGCCGCAGCGGTGGTGAACTCCGACGGGCAGCAGTTGGGCGACGCGGGCGCAGCACGGACGGCGGCGAGCGGGGCCATGCGGGCGAAGACAGGGCGCGCGGCGGCACAAGAGACGGTGGGGCGGCGAGTAGCGGCGGCACGACGAGGCCACGAGCGCGCGTCGCGGGCGAGCACGGGGCGTGCGCGGTGCGCGTGCGAGATGGCGCGCGGCGCGCGCGAGTGGCGGGAGCGGTTGCAGGGCGCGGTGAGCAGGGGAGCGGAGGGAGGCGCGGGCGCGACGCGGGGATGGGCTCGGCCGCGGGGGGGGAGGAGCCGCAGGGGGTGCGCTAGGTGAGCCGAAGCGGGGAAGAGGGCGTGGCCACGGCGCATGCACGGGCACGGGACAGCGCGGGCACGCGGTGACCGGACGAGGAGAGCGGGAGCTCACGGGGTAGCGTAGGGGTTCGAGGGCAGCGTTGCTTGGGGAGGAGGCCGGGGACGTTGCGCGCGAAGAGGTAGCAGGCCGGCGAGGACGCGCTCCGGGCGGCGACGGACGAAGACGAGGCGGCGGCGCAGAGCGGCGTCGTGGGCGACGCGGCAGGCGCGGCAAGGGGCGCCGCTAAGGGAGAGGGGACGGGGCGCGTGGATGAGGGAGGGGGCCGGCGAGGCGGCGACGGGCGTCGGCGTCGGGCCTCTCCCCGATCTAGATGGGATCGAGAGGAGAGGGGGGAGAGGGAGTGGCGTCGTGGGGGGAGTGGGAGAGCGGTAGTCGGTTAGGGTTTCCCCTGGTGGGGTTATGGGGGAGTGGGGGTGGCCGGCCTGGGCCTGGCCTGGCTAGCAGCTGGGCCGGTTGGCCCAGTGGGGGGGTTCTGCTTTATTTTATCATTTTGTTTTGTATTTCTTTTTTTTATTTATTTTCTTGGTTTCCTTTTTTTCTGTTTTTCAAAAATGTTTAGCACCTAATTGATTTTTATAAAATATGGGAGCTAGCTCATAAATTGTAGTGCATTATATCCTAGCACCAAAAACTAGTTTGGGTGAAATACTATTTCATATTAGATTTAGATTAGTTAAAAGGTTATTAGATAATGTATTCTGCCATTGTTTGAGATTGTTTAAATGACTTATCATATTTCAATAACGTTGTTTACAATTTTATCCTAGCCTCTGATTTATCTACTATTTATTGAACATTTTAGTTTTTAAGTTTGAAAACTTTTGTTGTTTGCCTGATTTTGAATTTGAATTTGAATCGGTTTTAAACTAACGCGAGTTTATCGACAGAAACCGAGGTGACATGGCATCATTAGTAGAGGTTCATTGTAGCTTAATTACCCGGGCGTCACAATTCTCCTCCACTACAAGAAATCTCGTCCCGAGATTTAAGAGGGGGACTAGGGGTAAGGTCTGGTTACGAAATTCTAACGAATCTTCTCGGTCTTGGTTGCTCTTCCCGAAGTGGTCGATCCATTACGTTCATGTCTCCATTTCTCTGCTTCATGTCATCATGATGAAGTCGTCATCCTTTCTTCGGGGGTTCCATCGTACTTACGAAAGAATAAAGGGGGAGCATTCCGGGAGAACGGACCTCGGCAAGGTTGACTATCTGGTAGATAACATCGGGGAGGGAGGCGAAAAGTAACCCTTGAATTTAAACCTCTGAAAATATTGAGAGCAAAGTAAGGAGGTACCATGAGAAGTTTCAAACGGATAGGCAGATGTTCGATGCCTAATCAGAAGGTGAAAAGGGGTTCAGAGCAACGAGAATAAGTATTGTGTCTGATACCCGAATAGATCACTTGGCAGGTGGCCCGTGAGTTACATAAGAAGTCAAGCGCGAGGAATAACTTTGTAAACCGGGGTGTATAGGAGAGTCAGGTTTCGATCCAGTGGAACTGTGGGTTATGGGCCCACCATGTGGTTAAAAGTAGGAAAAGCGTTGATATCTTGCATGGTCATGATAGCAAGGCATGTCAGATAATAACCTGTCAGTTATGTCGGCAACAACATCGGTACCAAGGGCGAGGGATGAAGAGAATAATTTTCCTGCTCGTTGAAATGAGGCGGACCAATAGGCAAAGTTCTCATCCATCGGTGGTTACCGGAATGTCATCAACAATAGTAACAGGGTCTCACTGACAGAGTTGTACAATGAGGTGCTTACTAAGCAGGGAATTATCACTGCACAGTTAAGTCAGATTACAAAAAAGCTTAGCAAGACAATGGAAAGGAAAATGTGATTATCAGGTTTTAAATAGAAGAATGGAAAGGAAAATGTGTTTTAAACACATAATTCAGGGATATATCCTTCCCAAGGACAAGCAGAGCATGATATCCGTGGCAGGATATCATGTAGAAAACCCCTTAGGTAAGGGGAGAGAAATTTCATGACATTACCCATACAACGGTGTTTGGATAATTGAGCGAGAAACATTTAGCATTGGCATCAAATGTTCTTGTTGAAAATCGGAGTACCACAGATAGGCTTCGAGATAGCATTGACATGGTCATCAGGTAAGGATCAGGCTATGGATACACAAAGGATCCATCAGGAACAACTTATAGAATAAGTCTTACCATTTTCTCATGGAAGAAAGGATAACCTTACTAAAATGGAAACTATAACCACAAGTCCTCCGGCCAGGTGTGATGGGCATGACATCACCTTACCAATATATAAGGACCAGTGTTATAACTCTTGGAGATATGTCCCAACCATCATATCTGACCGGGATTCATATCTGATTGGTGTTAGGATATCTCAGACTCGGGGTGCCTGAGAAGAAGAGGTGCAACACAATTGACGAGATGACATTATATGACTCTTGGGAAATGAACTATGAAAGCGAGTCCCGATCAAGGGTTCATCATTAAGCCAAGGGGAGGATGAGGAAGTGGCTGATGGACTCAGCAATAATTCAACGAGGTATCCAAAAGGATGCATCTCCACAATTATGTGGATAGGGAGATAGCATTTGTCAGATCAAATAATATAATGAAGTATGCTCAAGGAAAACATACACAATTAAACATTGGTTGAAAGGTGCGCCCGAATTATGGGTTGGGTTGCACGACCAATGTCAGAATGGTGATTCAATAATCAATAGTCTAAGAATGAACGAATATGGCAAGAAGTATCACTTGTACCAAGAATGCATAAGAAGTGGTGAAATTCCCACAACATTCTTGACATAAAAGGTGGTAATATCCAAGGTAAAGAAGAACAATGCTGGGTAGCAAGGAACTTAAGGTATAACACAAAACACGAACAAGTTTGTGTCGAACGGAAGGCAATAAAGTGGTAGATGATAAAACAAATCATCAAGGTCAAGGATGGTATTTCTCATCATGAATTCGATATATATCTTGGAAGAGCTCAGGATGTTGCTGATGACCACGACACATTTGTCGAGAGATTTCATGAAGATGTAATCGGTCGGCGATGACATCAAGTCAAATGATGATGCAGCGAAAGTCAAATAATACTTGAAGAAGAACTCGTAAGAAGTTATGCAGTTCCGTGATAATCTCGAGATACCGGAGGGGGTAATACTCGATGACAGATCAAAGTAAAGGTTGGACTGGGGTATTGCTCTATAGAAGACAAGCGCTTAAACTTGCACGCGAAATGGTATTTAAAGGAGAACATGGTCGGAACCACGATTGCAAAAGGCCAGATCCCGGATATAAGATGAACTTATACCAAAGGAATAATTTAATTTAAGAGAAGCTTTAATGATAAGATCTACATCGTGTCCATGGGCATGAACACAAAGTTCAAGGTCGACTCCCACTTCTCCAATGCATAACCTTTCATTCACTTCTCACTTTCAAAGAAGTTGTAGTGTTGAAATTTTATCTGGAAAATACCAGAAGTGTATGACTCGTGAAAACTTTCGAGTTCACATAGTTTAGAGAAGGCATATGTTCAACCCATAGGGGCTTCTTAGAAACATATACCACAAGTTTCAAGAGTAAATATCACAAGCTCGAAAGTAGAGCAAGGTTGAGAAAGTAGATGATACCATTTACCAAAGGCATTATGTATCCGAGGGAAGGCTCACAAGGTTATTGAATATGAAGAATGATGTCGGATAAAATCCATTAAAGGATCTTCCGGTCTATAACAGAGCTGGCGTGAGCATCGGCACACAACCAGAGGAAGTAACAATGCAAAGACATTGGATTATGGAAACAACTGACTAATCCAGAGCTCAAATGCAAAGGAATTATGATTTTCAAATCAAGGGATCAGAAGCAATGTTCTGATTAGGGATGGATAAGTTGAATAGCCTTAGGGGTACAATCGACGGCAATTGGATTTGTTGAGAACCAGCTCATGTTTAAAATGACGTCTGAGCCGGAAAGATAGTATAAAAGGATCAACTGATGATTGCGTGCATTCGCACTCATGTTGAATTAAAGGGATCAAAATGACGGTGTCTAAGGATACTAACGAATATTGCCAGACATATGGAAAGCATCCATCATGCAAGCAGACAAGTATTGTAGAGCAATAAGCTACTAAGGATTTTTGGAGGATCGAATAGTATTTCGGTGACCATTATGAAACACATGATCAATTGGGGGATGAGTGGATACTCGATAAGTGCGAGAATTATCCGTAGGGGTATTCATGTGACAAAAAAACAGCAAGGCAGTAAGCTCAAAGGATTATCGAAACAACGACGAGTATTTCGGGGTATATTGTAATAACAAGACCAACTGGGAATAAAATTAAGAACGACAGGTGTAAGTATTTATCCATAGGGATTTTTCACTGGTAGGGAATTGCAAAAGCAATGGCACAAGGTTTCGGGAGAACATCGGAGAGTATTATCAGAATCTTCTGTTGAAGCAGTCGATCATCTGTAATGAAGGGCTCTCCAGGAGAAAGTAATAACGAGATCCTAATGTTAGATTTAGAAAAATTCATTTAACCCGAATAGAAGAGAGTTCAGAGTCCCAAAGTAAAGATCGAGGAGTAAAAGATTCTAATACCACCCAAATGGCGACGTGGGCCCGTAAGGCACACAGCCATGTTAGTAAAACTTTTTGTAATGTCTAGACTCAACTTCGACCAAGGAGTGTGGAAGGGGGATTCCTACAGGCAGTCGGCTCTGATACCAACTTGTGACGCCCCCGATTTGACCGTGCACTAATCATACACGCAAATATGTACGATCAAGATCAGGGACTCACAGGAAGATATCACAACACAACTCTACAAATAAAATAAGTCATACAAGCATCATATTACAAGCCAGGGGCCTCGAGGGCTCGAATACAAGAGCTCGATCATAGACGAGTCAGCGGAAGCAATAATATCTGAGTACAGACATAAGTTAAACAAGTTTGCCTTAAGAGGGCTAGCACAAACTGGGATACAGATTGAAAGAGGCGCAGGCCTCCTGCCTGGGATCCTCCTAAACTATTCCTGGTCGTCGTCAGCGGGCAGCACGTAGTAGTAGGCACCTCCGGTGTAGTAGGAGTCGTCGTCGAAGGTGGCGTCTGGCTCCTGGGCTCCAACATCTGGTTGCGACAACCAGGTAGAAGGGTTAGGGGGAAAAGAGGGAGAAAGCAACCGTGAGTACTCATCCAAAGTACTCCCAAGCAAGGAGCTACACTACATATGTATGCATTGGTATCAACTGGAATAAGGCTATCATATGTGGACTGAACTGCAGAATGCCAGAATAAGAGGGGGATAGCTAGTCCTTTCGAAGACTACGCTTCTGGCAGCCTCTGTCTTGCAGCATGTAGAAGAGAGTAAACTGAAGTCCTCCAGGTATCATCACATAGCATAATCCTAACCGATGATCCTCCCCTCGTCGCCCTGTGAGAGAGCGATCACCGGTTGTATCTGGCACTTGGAAGGGTGTGTTTTATTAAGTATCTGGTTCTAGTTGTCATAAGGTCAAGGTACAACTCCAAGTCGTCCTGTTACCGAAGATCACGGCTATTCGAATAGATAAACTTCCCTGCAGGGGTGCACCACATATCCCAACACGCTCGATCCCATTTGGCCGGACACACTTTCCTGGGTCATGCCCGGCCTTGGAAGATCAACATATCGCAGCCCTACCTAGGCACAACAGAGAGGTCAGCACGCCGGTCTAAATCCTATGGCGCAGGGGTCTGGGCCCATCGCCCATTGCACACCTGCACGTTGCGTACGCGGCCGGAAGCAGAACTAGCCCCCTTAATACAAGAGCAGGCTTACAATCCAATCCGGCGCGCGCCACTCAGTCGCTGACGTCATGAAGGCTTCGGCTGATACCACGACGTCGAGTGCCCGTAACTGTCCCCGCGTAGATGGTTAGTGCGTATAGGCCAGTAGCCAGACTCAGATCAAATACCAAGATCTCGTTAAACGTGTTAAGTATCCACGAACACCGACCAGGGCCAGGCCCACCTCTCTCCTAGGTGGTCTCAACCTGCCATGTCGCTCCGCCACAAAGTAACAGTCGGGGGCCATCGGGAACCCAGGCCCACCTCTACCGGGATGGAGCCACCTACCCCTTCAGCCCCCAACTCCGAACAGAACCACAGGTAATGTAACAGTGTAAAGTATATAGAATATGCCCGTGATCACCTCCCGAAGTGATCACGGCCCAGTAGTATAGCATGGCAGACAGACAAGAGTGTAGGGCCACTGATGGAACACTAGCATCCTATACTAAGCAGTAGGATAGCAGGTAATGGTAACAACAGTAGTAGCAAGGACAGGCTATGCATCAGGATAGGAATAATGGAAAGCAGTAACATGCTACGCTACTCTAATGCAAGCAGTAGAAAGAGAGTAGGCGATATCTGGTGATCAAGGGGGGGCTTGCCTGGTTGCTCTGGCAAGAGAGAGGGGTCGTCAACACCGTAGTCGTACTGGGTAGCAGCGGCGTCGGTCTCGGTGTCTAGTGAGAGAAGAGGGGGAAGAAACAATAAATATAATGCAAACAAATGCATGACGATGCATGACATGACAAAGCATGATGCTACGTGTGCCCTAACGCGGTATGAGGTGGTACCGGTGAAGGGGGGAAACATGCGGGAAAGTATCCCCGGTGTTTCGCGTTTTCGGGCAGAGGAGCCGGAGGGGGAAAGTTGCGAGTTTGATATATTAGGGGTGTGTGGCGGATGAACATGCTGCGTATCCGGATGCGTCTCGTCGTTCTGAGCAACTTTCATGTTGAAAATAATTTAATCCGAGTTACGGATTAAACGATATGATTTTCTAAAGATTTTATTAATTTTCTGAAATTTAATTAATTATTTAAATTAATTCGAAAATGGATTAATGACATTAGCATGATGTCATGCTGACGTCAGCAGTCAAAAGAGTTGACTGGTCAACCTGACGTGTGGGTCCCACCTGTCAGTGACACATTTAATTATTCAGTTTTAATTAACCTAAACATAATTAATTAGGGGTGGGCCCCACCTGTCATTGACTGATTAATTATTTAACTAACAGTTTAATTAGTTTTAGTTAGCTATTAGATTAATCTAATTATGATTAGTTAGTTTAATTAATTTTTTAGTTTATTTAAACAAAATTAATTAAGTTAATTAATTCTTTAATTAATTAATTATTATTTATTATTTAATTATTATTTTTTTCATTTTCGTTCTTACTAGGGCTAGGCCCCAGCAGTTAGTGGCCCAGAGGCCTAGCGGGTGTGCGGGCAATGAGTGTGGGTGCCGGGCGAAGGGCGTAGCCCTCCCGGTTGCGGGGCGAGGCCGTGGCCATCCGGCTGTGGGGTCGCCGGCGTGGGGCTCTGACGGAAGCAGGCAGGCCGCAGCGGTGGTGAACTCCGACGGGCAGCAGTTGGGCGACGCGGGCGCGGCACGGACGGCGACGAGCGGGGCCTTGCGGGCGAAGACGGGGCGCGCGACAGCACAAGAGACGGTGGGGCGGCGAGCAGCGGCGGCACGACGAGGCCACGAGCGCGCGTCGCGGGCAAGCATGGGGCATGCGCAGTGCGCGTGCGAGATGGCGCACGGCGCGCGCGCGAGGGGCGGGAGCGGTTGCAGGGCGCGGTGAGCAGGGGAGCGGAGGGAGGCGCGGGCGCGACGCGGGGATTGGCTCGGCCGTGGGGGGGAGCCGCAGGGGGTGCGCTAGGTGAGCCGAAGCGGGGAAGAGGGCGTGGCCATGGCGCATGCACGGGCACGGGACGGCGCGGGCGCGCGGTGACCGGACGAGGAGAGGGGGAGCTCACGGGGTAGCGTAGGGGTTCGAGGGTAGCGTTGCTTGGGGAGGAGGCCGGGGACGTTGCGCGCAAAGAGGTAGCAGGCTGGCGAGGACGCGCTCCGGGCGGCGACGAATGAAGACGAGGCGGCGGCGTAGAGCGGCGTCGTGGGCGACGCGGCAGGCGCGGCAAGGGGCGCCGCTGAGGGAGAGGGGATGGGGGCGCGTGGATGAGGGAGGGGGCCGACGAGGCGGCGAGGGGCGTCGGTGTCGGGCCTCTCCCCGATGCAGATGGGATCGAGAGGAGAGGGGGGAGAGGGAGTGGCGTCGTGGGGGAGTGGGAGAGTGGTAGTGGGTTAGGGTTTCCCCTGGTGGGGTTATGGGGGAGTGGGGGTGGCCGGCCTGGGCCTGGCCTGGCTAGCAGCTCCGCCGGTTGGCCCAGTGGGGAGGGTTTTGTTTTATTTTATCCTTTTGTTTTGTATTTCTTTTTTTTATTTATTTTCTTGGTTTCCTTTTTTTCTGTTTTTCAAAAATGTTTAGCACCTAATTGATTTTTATAAAATATGGGAGCTAGCTCATAAATTGTAGTGCATTATATCCTAGCACCAAAAACTAGTTTGGGTGAAATACTATTTCATATTAGATTTAGATTAGTTAAAAGGTTATTAGATAATGTATTCTGCCACTGTTTGAGATTGTTTAAATAACTTATCATATTTCAATAACGTTGTTTACAATTTTATCCTAGCCTCTGATTTATTTACTATTTATTGAACATTTTAGTTTTTAAGTTTGAAAACTTTTGTTGTTTGCCTGATTTTGAATTTGAATCGGTTTTAAACTAACGCGAGTTTATCGACAGAAACCGAGGTGACATGGCATCATTAGTAGAGGTTCATTGTAGCTTAATTACCCGGGCGTCACAGAACTAAATCAGCATTCTGCACATGGACCATTCTGGGTACATTGTAGTTAATGCTCCTAAATGGCCTTGTAGAATTAAGATCCAGAAAATCCATATATATGATCTGCATAACAGGAAAATGTGATCAAACCAAAATGAATAAAAAGTACAATGGTGAAGAAAACAAACAGAAATGATACAACAAAACAAATAGAAAAAATAACTTACAACAAGCATGGGCAGGCAGCCGCCAACCCAGATAGGATCGTTCAAATCAATTTCCACTCTGTTAAAAATATTTTCATGGAAGCTTTCAATCTCTTTGCTAAGGTGATTGATGCAATAACTTGCCAAATCATAATTATACAACTTTGAAATGTCATGCAAACCGTACAGAATTTTCCAGTTCGTGTAGTTGCCAGTGATTGGACAAAGAACTGTTGAGATGAACAGAAACAGGAAACTGCAAATAAACCCTTCCTCAGTTTCATCATTCTTCATCATTTTGACAATGTTATCTATTGGAATGGTCCTACTTCCAGATTTATATTTATCACTGAGTGCCTTAACTTTTGCTACTACAGCAGGATCATTGCTCTCGGTAGGAAAAGGTTCAGAACCAGATTGAATTCCAAAAACCTGATTGACCATTTCCCTCCGGATTTGAATAACTTTGTTCTTGTACTTAAGGACAGCATTTGAGAGAGTATGGTCGGCAAGCCATTGCATGAAACCGACGGGCACAAGGAGATGCTTATTGATGTGCAACATATTATCCAGATCATGTTTCAAAACATATCCTCTTTGTTTATCAGTTAAATTTGAAATGGTTTTGTTCCGTCTAAGGGTCGAGAACCTATGCTTTATAGTCCCATGGTGTTTCAGAGTTTCAGACATGGTTACTAGACAGGGATGTAAAGCCCTCGATGCGGCTATATCTCCTACGTGTCGAAGCACGACTTAGAGGCATAACCGCATTGAAAGCAATGTCGCAAGTAAGGTAATCTTCACAACAACCCATCTAAATAGATAATAGGGGAAAAGGTACATAGTTGGCTTACACTCGCCATGTCACACAAAGTACATAAATAACATTACAATCATCCAATACACTCATGGTCCGACTACGGTACCAAAATAAAAGATCAACCCCAACATGCGACACGGTCCCGATCGCCCCAACTGGGCACCACTACTGATCATCAGGGAAAGACACATAGTAACGGCGTGAGTCTTCGTCGAACTCCCACTTGAGCTCAAGCGCATCATCTGGAATGGAATCATCGGTCCCTGCATCTAGTTTGGAAGTAATCTATGAGCCACGCGGACTCAGCAATCTCGCACCCTCGCGATCAAGACTATTTAAGCTTATAGGTAAGGCAAGGTAATATGAGGAGCTGCAGCAAGCGACTAGCATATATGGTGGCTAACCTGTTCGCAAAAGAGAGCGAGAAGAGAAGGCGAAGCCGAACGAGAAACTATAGAACAACCTACGGTAAACATTACTCCAACACCGTGTTCACCTCCCGGAATCCGCCGAGAAGAGACCATCACGGTTACACACGCAGTTGATTCATTTTAATTAAGTTAAGGTTCATGTTATCTACAATCAGACATTAACAAATTCCCATCTGCCCATAACCGCGGGCACGGCTTTTGAAAGTTCAAATCCCTGCAGGGGAGTCCCAACTTAGCCCATCACAAGCTCTCACGGTCAACGAAGGATAAACCTTCTCCCGAGACATTCCGATCAGACTCGGCATCCCGGTTCTACAAGACATCCTCGACAAGGGTAAAACTAAACCAGCAACACCGCCTGAATGTGCCGACAAATCCCGATAGGAGCTGCACATATCTCGTTCTCAGGGCACACCGGATTGTCCAAGGTACGGGTAGGCCAGCCCAGAGTTGCCCCTGGAGGCCACCAGTAGCTGACAGGTTGGACCAACACTCAGAGGAGCACTGGCCCGGGGGTTTAAATAAAGATGACCCTTGAGTCCGCGGAACCCAAGGGAAAAATAGGCTAGGTGGCGAATGGTAAAACCAAAGTTGGGCATTGCTAGAAGAGTTTTATTCAAGGTGAACTGTCAAGGGGTTCCCATTATCACCCAACCGCGTAAGGAACGCAAAATCCGGGAACATAACACCGATATGACAGAAACTAGGGCGACAAGAGTGGAACAAAACACTAGGCAAAAGGCTGAGCCTTCCACCCTTTACCAAGTATATAGATGCATTAAGATAACAATATAATATAGTGATATCCCAACAATAAACAATGTTCCAACAAGGAACGATCTCCAATCTTCACCTGCAACTAGCAACGCTATAAGAGGGGCTGAGCAAAGCGGTAACATAGCCAATCAACGGTTTGCTAGGACATGGTGGGTTAGAGGTTTGACATGGCAATTTGGGAGGCATGATAAGCAAGTGGTAGGCATCGTAGCATAGACATAGCAAAAGAGCGAGCATCTAGCAAGCAAATATAGAAGTGATTTCGAGGGTATGATCATCTTGCCTGCAAAGTTGTCAGAGTTGACTTGATCCTCATAAACAAACTCAACGGGCTCCTCGTTAGCGAACTCGTCTCCCGGCTCTACCAAAACAAGACAACAAGCAAAAGGAACACAATCAACCATGTGCAAGACTCAACAACATGATGCGAACATGGTATGCTATGCGGGATGCGATAAGTGATGCATATGCAAGATTTGACAAGGAATGATTGAACCTGGCCTCAACTTGGAAATCCCAGAGTTCCACTGGAAAGGTGAGGTGATTTCGGTTGAAATCGATATAAAGATCACCGGAATCGGACGCACGGTTTGGAGATGGCAAGCAAAACAAATATGGCACCGGTCTGCGATAAACAGCAAGTAGCCATCTAAATGCATCAAGATATTTATGCTAAAGCACTCAACCATGACAACAAAATACATGGCAGGGATCCACTCATGATGCTTGAAAAAAGATGAACAATGAGCTACGGCTAATTCATCCATTAACAGGTTCAAACAAGCATGGCAAAAGTGCAAATGATAAACAGGTTTCAGACTTAGTGAAATTAACACAAGTCTGGAATTTAACATCAGGTAGCACACTTTGGCGCATGAAACCTATATGCTACAGGAACTCAACATGGCAAAGCAAGGCATGACATGAAGCTACTCAAAGCACTTAACAAAAGTCCCTTAGTGACCTTGAGCCAAAAGGGATCATAAAATACAATTGCAAGCATGTGAACATGGCAAAAACATAATCAGGTTACAGACTTAGTGAAAAACTGGAGCATGCAAAACAGTTAGCGATTAGGCATGTTTACGAGCTCGATGCACTCAATACAGAGCAAGGCATGACAAACTAAGTATACACCCATCAAGAATACATATCATATAAGCTACACATGGCAAGAACAACAACATAGCATGCACGGATCAACAACAACATCCTCGGCAAAATCGCTAACAAGTCAACAATCTGCCAGGAATCACGAAATAGTAAAAGTAGAGCTCGATTGACTCAAGCTAGGGTGCTCCAAAATTGCAAACAAGGACATGGATTGATAGAGCACTACAAGATTAACAAAACATCCTTATTGATCATCCTCAAAAGAGGCACAGATCACTAGGAAACAACATGAACATATGGCATATTGATAAAAACAGATCAAGGACTTAGTGAAATTCTAAGTCCCTGAAATCAGCATTAACGAATGCACTACTCTGCAAGCTTGTGCTAGTCACCACACATATCAAAAAAATACATGGAAAGCACCTCTGTAAAGATGGCATGGCATATAACAAAACTCATGTAGAGCTCAGGACCATATCATGCACACATTAAACATGGCAAAAATGACAAATAGCTATTTGATGCAGCAGATCTGACAATTATCTCAAATAGCTCTCTTCCAACAGCATTTCGGGCGTCAAGATGAGCTCAAATGAAAATGATGCAATGAGATGAAATAATGTACTCTCTGAGACGAACATTTTGATATGCTACACGCCCAAAACGGAGTTACGAATGCGGAGTTACGGCATGATGAAGTTGCAAGAAAAATTAGGGTTTCGGGGAAAGTCAACCCTTCGGGATCCAGATCCAGATCTGAGAACACTGTAGATGCACGGTCGCCGAGGTCGCCGGAGTTCGTCGGGGTGGTCGTCGGACTTGGCATGGAGGAGGAGGAGAGGTCGGAGTGCGCCGGCGACGAGGAGGTGGTGAGGAGGCGGGTAGTGGCGGCGAGGAGGCGGGGCCGGCCGCGGCGGAGCTCGGCTCCATCCGGTGAGCTGCGTGGCAGAGGCAGCCGGCGCAAGGGACGACGACGGCGGCGCGGCGAGGCTCCTTCGGGCGCGGGCGGCGCTCGGGAGGAAGGAGGCGGGGCCCGTACGCGGGAGGAGAGGGCCGGCCTTGGGCCCGGCGGGCCGGCGACGATGCGGTCCAGCCCCGGGACAGGTGGCGACTCGCGATAGGGCGCGGGCGGCGGCGGCTGCAAGTCGGACACGTCCGGCGCCGGCGGACATTGTCCGGCGCGCGGTGGGAGAAGGGGCTAGGGTTTGACCCGGGAATTTCGGAGGGGGTTCTATATATAGGCATAGGAGGAGCTAGGAGACTCCAAATGAGGTGCGGTTTTTGGCCACGTGATCGTGATCGAACGCTCTAGATGATGGAGAGAGTTTTGGTGGGTTTTGGGCCAAATTGGAAAGGTGTTGGGCTGCAACACACACGAGGCCTTCTCGGTCCCTCGGTTAACCGTTGGAGTATCAAACGAAGTCCAAATGGCACGAAACTTGACAGGCGGTCTACCGGTAGTAAACCAAGGCCGCTTGGCAAGTCTCGGTCTAATCCGGAAATGTTTAACCCCCACACATGAAAAGAGGTAGAAAGGACCACCGGAGGAGATAGGAGCGCCGGAATGCAAAACGGACAACGGGAAAAATACTCGGATGCATGAGACGAACACGTATGCAAATGCAATGCACATGATGACATGATATGAGATGCATGACAACGACAACAACACACGGAGACAAAAACCCGAACCCAAGGAAATAAAATAACTTAGTGCCGGAAACGGCAAGAGTTGGAGTACATATAAGGTAAATTACATCCGGGGTGTTACAAGGGAGCTCTATGAAACAAACCAAGAAAAGGATAATAAGATTAAAAAAGATGAACCGAAAGACTAACTGAGATAAAAATTACTTAGGTTGTTCCATTCCATTGTGAGGGAAGGGGGGCATGCAATATTTTCATGTAAAAAAGGATATCATAAATCATGATATAAACTGTTGTTTTTGCGTGTCAGGACAAGCTGGATATGAAAGGCATTAACACGTGGTGTTGCTCATAGCACTACTACTGTTAACAAAAAAAATTGATGACACATCAACCGATTGTAAAATATTAATAAAGTTGATTCGGACCGCAAACTATTCAGTGCTTTCATACCTAAAATGCAGTGCAAATAAGAAACACAACAAACTTAAAAAAAGGTTTAACAAAATAATGAGTTAAACACTAACAACCACACAAAAAAGGTAGCAATGTGCTAAAACCTAATTAATTCCAAACAAACCACATAAGGACGCCATGAAAAAAATGGACAAACCTAATGAAAAAATGTACACTCCTTATCAGAGTGGAACCTATCTAAACAAAAATCTATGCCCAGACCCTAGGTAATACCAAGCTGAAGAAATGATATAAGAAGTTAAATTTGTATGCATAAAAGAGGACCAAATTAACCAGTTAAATTTGTATGCTAACATAAAGTATATTAGAAGTTTATATTTCTTAATTTAGCATGGAATATGTCTCTTAGTTACTATGGAATCTTTTATAAGTACAAGCATGGAAGTAAAAAAGTAGTCATAGTTATCAAATAGGCCACTTTATTGTCTCAGATTAAATGGTGTAGAAAAGCAACTTTAAACCACATTACAAAATGTACGCAATGCTTAAAGTATACTACAATATAACCCTTAACTAAACAACTGACATCGATCTAGAAACGAAAAAATTATGTAGGAGAATGTGAAGCATCAACAACACTGAGGTTATGTGCCGCCTCTTTATTGAGTTATAAGCTCCCTGCAACCCACACCTTTGGGCATGCAACACATTTGTTAACAGAAATAATAAAATTTTGTAGGAGAGGAGAATCTGATTTTTGCGGAGATTCTTCAGTTCATCAAAAAGCAAGCAAAGCCCAGAGAGCAAGAGGTTGAAAGCAAAGATGAGGGTGTGACTTGCATTCTGCTGATAACACTACTCCTTGAAATCCGTTTAAACTATCTTTCAGGGTTGCAGAGAAGCACCACCACCATAAAGATACCAATACAAAAATTATCTGGTTAAATTAAGAAATATAAACTTCTAATATCCTTTCTGTAAGCATACAAATTTAAATCTATGCCCAAACCCTAGGTAATTGGCCCTCTTTTAAGGTTAGTTTTCAGGCTGAAGAAATGTCTTTTTGCGGAGGTTCTTTTCAAGCTGCCCAAGTACAACACTGGCAGGATGAAACATTGAAAAAATAGCATTTAGAAATCATCTACTCGCCTTCAGTTTTCATTGCATTTCTGATATTTGTTATGTCTTCATTTTAGCCCAATATATAACCCAGAAGAATGGTCTCTAAGTGGTGACTACTATGCAGCAGGTAAGCACACAGCCACACACACAACTATCCAAAAAAATGATCTTAAAGCTCTCCCGTTGACCTAGGTAATTCCAACCAAACTACATTAGGACACCATGAATAAAATAGAAAACCTAATATAAATCTATGAAGAAACCCTAGCTAAAATCGGAGCAAACAACACCAGCACTTCATCAAACAAAAGTTGAAACCCTAATTATGAATCTAGGGCAAAAGCCTGGCGAAATCGAAGCGAACTATAGCAGCACGTCTAGAATTGGAAACCCTAGCACAAAACTATGGTGAAAACCCTAGCGGAAGTCCATGGCGGAATCCTAACTAAACAAGGCAAACGACTTCAGCTGGCCATGATCTAAAAAAAATCCTACCACAAGACTATGGCGAAACCCTAGAAAATCCAAATGCGTATCTACACAAATCCCTGCTCGGCGAAGGGAACAACCAACAACCGAGAAGAAGAAAAAGCGAGACAGATATGGGGATAACGGACAAGGTTGATTCACAAACCTCGGGCAAGAACGCCGGGTGGAGGGAGGAACTCCGTCCGCTGTTGATCTAAGAATTTGCAGCGCGGAACGAGAACGAGAAAGAAGAAGGCGAAGAAGACGGGGAAAAGAAGAAGCGGATACGGGGAGAAGTAAACGAAGAAGAAGAAACGAAGGAGGGGAAAAGGAAGTGGGCCGGCCCAACAAGCGAACGACAGAGTCAGGGGGGTACGCGCCACGGCGCTACGCGGCGACCTTAGGATCCCCGGAGTTCAACTCCTCTTCCCTGCCCGACGCAGCAAGGAGGGCCTTTCTCTCCTTGGTGGAAGCCCTCCTCCCCCTCTAACCTATATATACTCGAGGTATTGTACCCTATTGTATACATAAGTTTTAGAGCCTCCTCTAGTTCATCTAGTTCTAATTCTAGTTTTAGTTGGTCCTAATTGACTAATTAGAGCTAGACCTAGTTACTCTAATCCTCATAACTAGAAGCCCAATGCGGTTCTAATCTTCTCCATTTAATTCTCCGGCGACGATTAGTTCTGAATGGCAAAGCAGTCCGGATCATGAAGACCGTATGCTTGCAACAAAGTGGAGAGATTGTGCTCTCGGTCTTTCATTTGCGGGTTCGTCATCAATGGTTCGAGGGACTCCAAGTATGGTCTACATCGACTCGTCTACTTTCATTACAACTCCGCAGTGAGTAACGATCGTTGATCCAAACCCTATATGCATATTCATATTGTTCCTGGGTGATCTTAGCACGTTTTTTTTGTTTGTACACGTTTTTCAACAATGTTTTAATTCGACATATTGCGGTTGAGTTGTTTACAGTTACGCGTGAAAAAGTCTAGTTGTTGTTTTCTTTTTATTTTCCTCAGTAGAATCCAATTAATTGAACATGCATTTAAATCCGAACAATCCACTTCCGAGCTGTCCGTCCTAGTTTCCATCGCCGGTAGGAGTACCGAGTACGTGCGTGTACCCCATCGGTCGTTGGCGTGACGTCTGGTGCCCATCGCCGTCCGTAACCCGCACGACGCACCATACCCGTTTACCGGAACCAGATCCTCTACTGTGCCAGAAGGCATGTCAGAGGTGCCGTGCCTTCGTGCTTTGCAGCATAACAGCGCACCGGGAATGTAGCCTACCAGCAGAACGGCCCAACTAATGGGCATGCTATGCTTGAGTTTTCTGTTTATTTTCAGCAGCGTGGCAACGTTCCCCTAAAAAAGGCAACTTGACAACGCTTGTCTAAAAGAACAGCTTGAGAACGGGAGCAAGATTTTTTTATGGGGAAAATTTCCAACCTATTCATCTTTGTCATGTCTGTATAAGGAATACTAGAAATAACCAAAAATAAATCCATGTCCTAAGACCATCCAACAACGACTACAAGCAACAGAGTGAGCCCAAGGCACGCCGCCGTCATCGCCGCTCCCTTGTTGGAGCAAAACAAAACTTGTTGTAGTAATAGTGAAAAAATTGGCATACTAAGGACCCAAACCAGTGCACCGAACAATGACAGCCGCTAATGAAAAGAAACGTAGATTGAAACGCCGCGTCGCCACCGACGCACAGCCGGAACGGATGCATTAATTGGCCATAAGGAAGGCGCGGCTGCATCCATACCTTAGAGACGGCGGTGTCGACGGCCCCTCGGGCTCGAGGGCCGTCGTCTCCGAGGAGGAGGACGTCGATGGCGGTACGGCAGAACAGGGCGGCCGCGTGTATGAGGTCGTCGTCTCCAAGGCGGAGGACGTCGATGGCGGTACAACATAACAGGGTGGCCACGTCGGACCCGGCCCACACTGGCTCACCCGATGTAACACCCCGGATATGATTTACCTAATATGTAATCCAACTCTTGCCGTTTCCGGCATTAAGTTATTTTATTTTCTCGGGTTCGGGTTTTTGTCTCCGTTTGTTGCTGTCGTTGTTATGCATCTCATATCATGTCATCATATGCATTGCATTTGCATACGTGTTCGTCTCATGCACCCGAGCATTTTCCCCGTGTCCGTTTTGCATTCCGACGCTCCGTTCTCCTCCGGTGGTCATTTTTACCTTTCTTTCGTGTGTGGGGATTAAACATTTTCGGATTGGACCGAGACTTGCCAAGCGGCCTTGGTTTACTACCGGTAGACCGCCTGTCAAGTTTCGTACCATTTGGACTTCGTTTGATGCTCCAACGGTTAACCGAGGGACCGAGAAGGCCTCGTGTGTGTTGCAGCCCAACACCCCTCCAATTTGGCCCAAAACCCACCTAAACCCTCTCCATCATCTAGAGCATTCGATCACGATCGCGTGGCCGAAAACCGCACCTCATTTGGACTCTCCTAGCTCTCTCTATGCCTTTATAAAGAACCCCCTCCGAAATTCACGGGTGAAACCCTAACCCTCTCCCTCTCCTCGCGACCGGACAAAAATGCCACCGACGGACATGTCCATTTCCACCCCGCCGCCGCCACTTGTCGCCGCCTGATTCGCCCGCCCGAGCGCCCACTTCGCCGCCGCCGCCAGGGCCCGCGGGGCCCATCGCCGGCCCTCCCGGCCCGAAGCTCCCGTGCCGCCCGCGCGTTGACCTCGCCGCCCCAGCGCCTCCTCGCCTCCATCTCCGACGGCCCGCGCCACCGCGCCGCAGCGCGCCCTCGCCGGCGGCCGCCTCGCACCTCGCCGACGACGACCGCGGCAGCGCCGCCCCGCGCCGCCCTCTCCTTCCACGCCGGCCGCCGCCCATCGCGTCCGCAGCTCCGGCCACCGGCGCCCGCGGCCAACCCACCGGCGTCCGCCACCGCCTCCACTCTGTCTCCGACGAGCACAGCTTCGGCCGCCGCCTCGGTTCACGTGCCCGATCTAGTTCCAGATTTGAGATTCGGTTGAACTTTGATCTAATTTTCAGTAATATTTTGCCATGTTCATCGCATCGTAACTTTGCATCCGTAGCTTCGTTTTGGGCATATAGCATATCAAAATGTTCATCTCAGAGAGTACATCATTTCATCTCATTGCATCATTTTCATTCGAGTTCATCTTGATGCCCGAAATGCTGTTGAAAGAGTGCTATTTGAGATAATTGCCAGATCTGCTGATCCAATTAGCTATTTGTCATTTTTGCCATGATTATTGTGTGCATGATATGCCCATGAGCTCTACATATGTTTTGTTATATGCTTTGTCATCTTTCCAGAGGTGCAATCCATGTATTTTTGTGATGTGTGTGGTGACTAGCATAAGCTTGCAAAGTGGTGCATTTGTTAATGCTGATTTCAGGGACTTAGCATTTCCACTAAGTCCTTGAGCTGTTCTTATCAATATGCCATATGTTCATATTGTTTCCTAGTGATCCGTACCTCTTTTGAGGATGATCAGTAAGGATGTTTTGTTAATCTTGTAGTGCTCTTTCCATCCATGTATTTGTTTGCAATTATGGAGCACCCTAGCTTGAG
This sequence comes from Triticum urartu, assembly GCF_056163025.1. Classification (NCBI taxonomy): domain Eukaryota; kingdom Viridiplantae; phylum Streptophyta; class Magnoliopsida; order Poales; family Poaceae; genus Triticum; species Triticum urartu. The sequence goes on from NC_141874.1 coordinate 280,493,923, forward strand.
TCAATCGAGCTCTACTTTTGCTATTTCATGAATCTGGGCAGATTGTCTGCTTGTTAGCGATTTTGCCGAGGATGTTGTAGTTGATCCGTGCATGCTATGTTATTGTTCTTGCCATGTCTAGCTTGTATAATGTGTATTCTTGATGGGTGTATGCTTAGATTGTCATGACTTGCTCTGTAGTGAGTGCATCGAGCTCGTAAACATGCCTACTTGATATCTGATTTTGCATGCTCCAGTTTTCAATAAGTCTGTGATCTGATTATGTTTTTTGCCATGTTCACATACTTGCAATTGTATTTTCTGATCCCTTTTGGCTCAAGGTCACTAAGGGACTTTTGTTAAGCTCTTTGAGCAGCTCCATGCCATGCTTTACTTTGCTATGTTCAGGCCCTGTATCATATAGTTTTCTTGCTCCAAAGTGTGCTACCTGATCTGAAATTCCAGACAAGTGTTAATTTCACTGTCTGAAATCTGTTTACCAATTGCATTTTTGCCATGCTTGTTTGAACCTGTTAATGGATGAATTGGCCGTAGCTCAGTGTTCCTCTTTTGTTAAGCATCATGAATGGATCCCTGCCATGTATTGTTTTGCCATGTTTGAGTGTTGTAGCATGTTCATCTTGTTGCATTTAGATGGTCACTTGCTGTATATCACAGACCGGTGCCATGTTTGTTTTGCTTGCCATTTCCAAACCGTGTCTCCGGTTCCGGCGTTCTTTATATCGTTTTCAAGCGAAATCATCTCACCTTTCCAGTGGCACACTTGGATTTTCAAGTTGAGGCCAGGTTCATTCATCTCTTGTCAAATCTTGCATATGCATCCCATATCGCATCCCGCATAGCATACCATGTTTGCATCATGTTGTTTGAGTTGTGCACGTGGTTGATTGCGTTCCTTTTGATTGTTTGTCTTGTTTGGGTAGAGCCGGGAGACGAGTTCGCTAACGAGGAGCCCCTTGAGTTTGCTTTCGAGGATCCAGTCAACTCTGACAACTTTGCAGGCAAGATGATCATACCCTCGAAATCACTTCTATCTTTGCTTTGCTAGATGCTCGCTCTTTTGCTATGCCTATGCTACGATGCCTACCACTTGCTTATCATGCCTCCCAAATTTCCATGTCAAACCTCTAACCCACCATGTCCTAGCAAACCGCTGATTGACTATGTTACCGCTTTGCTCAGCCCCTCTTATAGCGTTGCTAGTTGCAGGTGAAGATTGGAGACCGTTCCTTGTTGGAACATTATTTACTTGTTGGGATACCATTATATTATCTTGTTATCTTAATGCATCTATATACTTGGTAACGGGTGGAAGGCTCGGCCTCTCGCCTAGTGTTTTGTTCCACTCTTGCCGCCCTAGTTTCCGTCATATCGGTGTTATATTCCCGGATTTTTGCGTTTCTTACGTGGTTGGGTGATAATGGGAACCCCTTGATAGTTCACCTTGAATAAAGCTTTTCCAGCAATGCCCAACCTTAGTTTTACCATTTGCCACCTAGCCTCTTTTTTCCCTTGGGTTTCCGGAGCCTGAGGGTCATCTTATTTAACCCCCCTGGGCCAGTGCTCCTTTGAGTGTTGGTCCGACTGAGCTGCCTGCGGGGCCACCTCGGAGCAACTTGAGGTTTGGTTTTACTCGTAGCTAGTCTCATCTGAGTGTGCCCTGAGAACGAGATATGTGCAGCTCCTATCGGGATTTGTTGGCGCATTCGAGCGGTGTTGCTAGATTTGTTTTAACTTGTCGAAGTGTCTTGTAGAACCGGGATACCGAGTCTGATCGGAATGTCTCGGGAGAAGGTCTATTCCTTTGTTGACCGTGAGAGCTTGTCATGGGCTAAGTTGGGACCCCCTGTAGGGATTAGAACTTTCGAAAGCCGTGCCCGCGGTTATGGGCAGATGGGAATTTGTTAATGTCCGGTTGTAGATAACTTGAACCTTAACTTAATTAAAATGAATCAACTGTGTGAGCTACCGTGATGGTCTCTTCTCGGCGGAGTCCGGGAAGCGAACACGGTGTTGGAGTAATGCTTGCCGCAGGTTGTTCTCTAGTTACTCATTCGCGTTTTGCTATCTCTTCTCGCTCTCTTTTGCGAATAGGTTAGCCACCATACATGCTAGTCGCTTGCCGCAGCTCCACATATTTTACCTTGCCTTTCCTATAAGCTTAAATAGTCTTGATCGCGAGGGTGCGAGATTGTTGAGTTCCTGTGGCTCACAGTTTACTTCCAAACCAGATGCAGGGCCAGACGACTCCGTTCCAGATGACGTGTTAGAGCTCAAGTGGGAGTTCGACGAGGACTCACACCGTTACTATGTATCTTTCCCTGATGATCAGTAGTGGTGCCCAGTTGGGGTGATTGGGATCGTGTCGCATGTTGGGTTGGTCTTTTATTTTGGCACCGTAGTCGGGCCATGAGTGATTGGATGATGTAATGCTATTTATGTACTTTGTGTGACGTGGCGAGTGTAAGCCAACCATGTTCCTTCCCCTTTTATTATCTATATTACATGGGATGTTGTGAAGATTGCCTAACTTGCGACATTGCTTTCAATGCGGTTATGCCTCTAAGTCGTGCCTCGACACATAGGAGATATAGCTGCATCAAGGGCGTTACACCCAACCCCACATATATTTGTTCTCGTCTGCTCGCCGGACCAAACCCTAGCCAGTTCACACTCCACTCCCTCCGTCACCCAAATTCACTCCGACAATTTTTAGCTGTCTCCGGCATGGCAGACAGCGGATCTGACTTCGACCAGTTCGAATCCGTCGACTGGGGTGTCATCCCGTGCGGGTTGGAGGCAATGGTCGTACGCATTGCACTCTGCCGCTCCCGGGAGGACAGCGCCCGGCCAATGGACGGATCTGTCTAGCGCGGCTCCATAGCGTCGGCTCAACGGGTGCTCGGGTCCTCTGGGTCTGGATCATCGCGGTCCCAGCAGGCGGAAAATCTCTCCTTCCCCATCACCGGTCGGGCAGACTATGAGTTCCACCGGAAACGGGCAGCCCGCCATGGGAGGGAGAGGATAAGGGTCGTCGAGGCCCGTATCACGGCGGAAATGATGGTTGACGCGGCGGCGTGGGCGTCCGCAGAGGTGGAAGCCATTAGCGCCCGCATATGAAGAAACGACAGCGAAGGAATACGCGCCCCCTCGCCCGATAGCAGAATCGAGTGGTCCGTGCCATGATCGGACTGCCACTGAATGAGGAGAAGGGTGACAACGACGGCGAGAACAGCTCCGGCGATGAGCAAACCCGGCTCGATTCGTACTGTGTTTTTTACTAGTACTTCCGTGAGAAGATCAACAAGGGCAATCATGGATAATCTACTCGTCGTTCAACAACCGAAATGATGAACAGGTTGGAAATTTTCCTCATAAGAAAAACCTTGCCCCCGTTCAACAAACTAGTGATGCTCCCGCTCTCAACCTGTTCTTTTAGACAAATGTTGTCAAGTTGCTTTTTTTAGGGGAAACGTTGTCAAGCTGATGAAAATAAACAGAAAACTCAAGGTGCACACTTGTTGACTAGGGTGTCCGAGCTCATCGATCCAATTTCGAGTTGGTGGGATAAGGAATTGGTCCAGGAAACTTTCGGTCCAGATGATGTGAAGACTATTCTGAGTATCCCAATCTACGACCAATTCGAGGATTTTGTGGCTTGGCACTTTGATAAGAAAGGCCTTTTCTCGGTCAGATCAGCCTACAGGGTTTATGTGCATCTGTTGCAACAGGAAAAAACGTGCCAAAGGGGTGCTAGCTCGACCGGTCAGGAGGATAAATCACGGTTTTGGCAAGCTCTCTGGAAGACACCTTGCCCCCCTAGGGTCCATCACTTGATGTGGAGATTTGCTCTAAATAGCCACCCTCTCCTCCGTAATGTCGAAAGACTTGGCGTGGAGCTAGATGTCCTGTGTCCACTATGCCACCGTCAGGCTGAAGATGGGGGTCATCTATTCCTGCGCTGCAAGGAGGTCAAGATCAGGTGGCGTTACTGCGGTCTTGAGTATACCAGGCAACAACTCCTGCTATGTGACACCCCTTATGAAGTGCTAGCAGCGGTTTTCAAGCTTCCTGAGGAAATTAAGTTGCGTACAATCTGCCTGCTATGGGCCTGGTGGTCGGAGCGCAATAATGCAAACCATCAGAAGAGACGCCTCGACGCAGAGGGCTTTAGTGCTTGAGTGGGATATCTGACGAAGGAGTGGATGGAGTTCTTGGTCGGCAAGGAGAAACGAGCCCCTACCCCAACCCCATCTCCCAAATGGATTGCTCCCCCGTCGAATACAATTAAGATTAACGTAGATGCAGCGTTCCAGCCTGACAAAGGAGAGGGAGGATGGGGTCTAGTAGCGCGGGACAACTCTGGAGAGTTTATTTTGGCAGCAGCAGGTAGGCTTCTGAACTTGAGTAGCGCGCTACATGGGGAGGCTGAAGCGTTATTGAAGGCCATCCAGACTGCTGAATCACTTGGGATGGGACGTGTGCACTATGAGACTGATTGCCAGACTCTCCAGCTTGCCATGAATGACACAACTCAGGACCGTAGTGCTCTTGGTGTGCTCTTCCGTGAAGCCAAATACCTCTTGCAGTTGGGCTTTATTGATCAAAAAGTCTTGTTCTGTCCTAGAGCATGTAATCTCCCGGCTCATTTGCTTGCTGCTATAGGTTTGAATGCTGAACCAGGGAGCCAACTTGTGTGGCATTCAGACCCACCGTTTGATGTAACCCGTGCTATGGCCGCCGATTTGGTTGGTCCAGTGGTACTTGGAAATGCAAGGCGTTCCTTTCAAAAAAAAAACAGAAAACTCAATCAAAATAGCATGCCGATTAGATGGGCCGTTCTGCTCGTAGGCTTTTTTTTTTTTGAGCTTAGTGCGCTGTTTTGCTGGAAAGCACGAAGGCACGGCACCTCTGACGTGCCTTCTGGCACGGTAGAGGATCTGGTTTCTTCCTTACGAACGAAACTGCTAGCCATCAATTCTTCAACCCCAGCGAGAGCAAGACACGCTAGCAGCGGAATCAGACTGACGAGCCCCAGAAGCCAAGCCAAGGGAACGCACCCGCCGGAGCCCCGGTCCACGGCCCCATGCCCTTCCTCTCGACGCCCTCGTTCGACCTCTCCGCCGGCGCGGAGCCCACACTCGGCCCGCGCCCTCCTCCTCCTCCTCCCCCGCCCGCCGCGCCTCCATCGCAGCCGCAGGTGCCCGAGGCGGCGGCGAGGCGCCTGCGGGAGGCGGAGGAGCGGCTGCGCGAGGCCATCCAGGAGCTCCACCAGAGCCACGGCCGGGATGAGGAGGCCGCCAAAGGGGGTGGGTGGGGGTGCTGCGTGCACCAGGGGGAGTCGTGCGCGGCGCACGCGGCGGGGAACCTGTGCCAGACCTTCCTGCTCTCCTACGGCGTCCGTGTCGGCATCGGGATCCTCCTGCGCGCCTTCAAGCTCGCGCGCCGCAGATCCTACGCCTCGCTCCTCGATCTCAAGGTTCCCAAAACCTTACCAACTCTTTCTTCTTCTGCGATTACTTCTTCTTCTTCTTCATATCTAATCTACAGTATATATTGGGTTTAGTCCGAATTCGTTGCTATAATGTATGTGGATATGTTACAGCTAGGTGATATCACCATCTCTATGATTATTACTTACTCGAATAAGGGGCAGTGAGTTGACTCTACTATTTGTTGTGTACGAGTAAAATATTCTGTCCAGCTGTTGTGTCTGTAGCGGGGATAATAAGTACAGTAGTACATGGTGCTACTCAGGCTGATTGCTTTAACTGATGTCCTTACAGAATATTTCCTGCTATGCATTGAATTGGTCTGCTTCCTCTTGTGTTGCCCACACTCACACCCCTTCCCAGAAAAATAGCAATGTTCTTTTGTAGGCCAGCTGTGTTTTATTGCTGTTGTTCTGTCCTTCTCACCGATTCATTAGTTTTCATCTCCGTTTTTTTACCTCCCTCTGTTTTGATCAATGAGTGAAAAATAGAAATGTAGATTGTACCAAATAATATTTGTTCTCGCTCAAATCTTCTATTTATCTACAGCAACTGGTTTCGGAGAAAGATCTAATAGTAAGGGAGGAAGCTTGCCGGGTAGGGTTACTTTTTGGAGGATTCACTGGATCATATCATGCACTGCGATGTTTCCTTAGGAGATTTCGCAAAAAGGAAACACCATTCAATGCGTAAGTAACTGGAGACTTATGCCCCGTTGTTTACATCCCTCTTATTTGATTGATTACGACACATGTTCAAAATAAGTGTGCGCTAATCACTTAATCAGTGCTTGGACCTGGGAATGTCCCTGAAGAGGTTCAAAATAGGATACTTTCTGTTATACGATTTTTGTCAAACATATTCATGACTCAACTGAAGGGCATGATGGAGCAGAATATTATCAGGTTCAGTGGCAGGCTTGGCGATACTAGCACTAGATGATTCGAGTAGGAGACGCACCCTTTCTCTATATCTTTTAGCAAGGCTTGCTCAGGTAAGCAACAACTGGAGTAATTTTGTATTTAACTTGCGTGTAAAGTATATCGTCCTCATGTTGTACTGCTTGATCCTTTCAGTGTGCATATAACTCTGCAAAGTCTAAAAATAGATTCCACTTCTGGGGTAGCCATTGGAGACATGGAGATGCATTACTTTTTTCTGTCGCATCTGCCCAGGTAACTAAATGAAAATGGCTGACTTGCTTTAATCTAATGAGGATTTTGTTATGGAGGGAAAAGCTTGTGTAATCACTTGATTTATCATTGCAGATTATGTATGCTTTTGTAATGAGGCCTGAAAGCTTACCAAAATCTTACCGAGACTTCATCCAAAAGACAGGACCAGTTGCAGAACCTGTTTACAAGGCTGTCAGAGATAGCTGCAGAGGTGGCCATGTGGATCTCATTGGCCTCTCGGCCTATTTCGCAAACAAGAAGAATTCAAATTTGATAAATTTAACAAGAAGTCCCTCAATTATTCCATGCTCTGTTATTCATCCTGACAGAGCATCGTGCTTGGCTCATAATGTTACTGTCACTTCATCAACATTCAAGAAAACGTTCCCTCTGTATTTCTCATTGACATTTGTCCCCTTTGTTGTTCTACGTCTTCAAAAGGTAACTTGTCGCCAACTATATTTCCTCTATATAGTCGAAGACTGCTGTAAAACTGAAACTTGGCACGTGATTGCATTAACATGTGTGTGGTATGCTTGTTTCCTAGAAAATTTGATGCTTCAAAGAAAAACTAATCTTACAAGTACCTTCAAATTGTATTGTCCACCATATTTGTACGTCTTTAACTTTCTCTAATTGCAAATGTGCTTGGTTCATTCTTTGAGTTTTATTCTACCAGTGAAATAGAATATTGGCCCCCAAGTCCTAAACAGCCTATATTGGCTTAAATATTTAGCCTCATTATTTGTTACTCCCTCCGTCCTGGAATAATTGACTCAACTTTGTACTAACTTTGTACTAAAGTTAGTACAAAGTTGAGTCACTTATTTTGGGACGGAGGGAGTATTATTTAGTACTCCCTCTGTAAACTAATATAAGATGTTTTAGGTCACTAAAGTAATGACCTAAAACGTCTTATATTAGTTTCAGAGGGAGTATATCTGTTCATTCATACCCATCTCCAATGTCGATTATCTAATACATAAAATTGCTTGATCAAATAGTTTTTGGAATCCCCAGCTGCAACGTGCTGGCGTGCTCTTGTGGGTGCAGTTCGCTCTACCACTTTTTTGTCTGCGTTTGTCACTCTCTTCCAGGTAATTATCAGTAACTAGCATGTTCCTTTCCACATAATTCTTTCATGATTGTAATACATTTCTGGCATCATTGGTAGTCTGCCATCTGTTTGCACCGTAAAGTTGCAAGCAAAGACCACAAACTTGTGTATTGGTTTGGTGGTTTACTGTCTGGTCTTTCGATTCTCCTGGAGAATAAAGCAAGACGAGCGGAGTTAGCTCTCTATGTACTTCCCCGTGCTGGAGAATCTCTATGGTATATATTGATCAACCGCCACCTCCTCCCAAATATAAAAAATGCTGAGGTAAGCTTCTTTGTAGCCAATATTTTTTTCCTTTGGCCTCAGCTCTTCAAGAGAAGCTATTTGAAGTTTGCCTGTACTATGTCCTTTAGTTGGTATTTAATTAATGTGACCTGAGTGAAAGACAATGTCAACTAAAGTTATCCTTTACCCAAGAAGTAGGACATTTTATGGTGATAGCAGTGTGCCTTTTGCCTTGATCACCGCAAGGGATCCTTTAAACTACGTAGAGGTCGTGTTGAGAAATACTCCCTCCGTTCCTAAATATTTGTCTTTTTAAAGATTTCAACAAGTGACTACATACGGAGCAAAATGAGTGAATCTACACTCTAAAATATGTCTATATACACTCGTATGTGGTAGTCCATTTGAAATCTCTAAAAGAACAAATATTTAGGAACGGAGGGAGTATTATAGTGCAGTTTGCTGAGATACAAATTGTTGTGGAAGATAGCCTTTGAAGAATCAGTATTATAACTTTAGCTAGGTTAAATGATAGTGGTGATCGTGACTTGACTTCTAGATGCTGGATTAGTTCCAACAATTAAGTGCAACTGCAAGAGGGTATCATGTTGGCAGTCTGACATGGTAAGTTTTGTGTAGTGTCTCAGGAAGTAACTAGCTGTTTGGTGTCTTTGGTCTGTGTCATATTTTTGGGTCATTATAATCCAGGTGGTCTTACTGGCTATCAGGGTTTGGCTACAAAAAATGAGCATAAACTGCACGAAATGGTTGGTAAATCTGGTCAAGGTGGCTAAAGTCTGGTAGCGCAAACTTTGGTTCTCAAAGTTTGAAGCCAAACAGCCACAGTAACCGCAAACAGTTGAAAGTGTCTTTCATTTTGTTTTATCTTAACTTTGGCTCTCAAGGTTTGGAACCAAACAGCCACAGTAACCACAAACAGTTGAAAGTCCCTTTCATTTTGTTTTGTTTTTTAAAAGAATGTAAACCCGCAGATAATGAGAAAAATCTGCTAGAATTACTCTGGGTTGCAGTGCGTAATCTTCACTTGATAGCGATAGTATCTGTTTCTATACTTGAAATACGAGTACCAACTTTTTCCTCTGTATTTTCATTGTATATCGCTCTGTTCCATGCTTAACAGATTCTTTGAAAGTACTGGTAACATTGGGAAAATTTCAGGTGGGTCTTTTCTGCATGTGCATGGGAGGGATCATGTACTTTCTGGAGTACGAGCCAGACACCATGGCTCCATTCCTTAGGGGCCTGATCCGGCGTTTCCTGGCGAGCAAGATAACCAACCCAAGCCCGCCTCCGAATCGCAACACCTCCTACTCCTACCTTCAGACGCTGAACGTGTTGGAGCAGTCAAAAACGCATCCTACCCCGGAGAATGGCCTCCCTACGTCAGAGACGTATACCCTTGAATCAATTCCTGGACTTTAAGAGTTAACAGTTACTCGTACTAGTAGATATCACACTCGTGGTAGTCTTTAGTCTGCGATTGTAATAAACAAATTATGGGTGCGTTTCAGGAGGGGTAGGTGACTAGGTGTTGGCGCCCCTTGCACACATAAAAGGGGCAACGTGTTTCTGTCGTGAGTGGAGCATTCTAAAGCGATTCTTGTTCATACCCTTTTCGTTATAGGCTATCCATGTTCAAGAATTATCTATGTAAAAGTCTTGCAGTTTAACAGGCTTCGTCTTCTCTAAATGGCACTGTTTGATTCCTGAATTTGGTGTATTTGGCTTCTTTACTAGAGCAACCCTAGTGAGTCGATGTATCGGCGATCGCCATCCATCATATGGAGCGTGCTTTATATGAACTAGCAACACCATGAGCATTAGTAACCCAAAACAGCTCATGCTCGCAGCAGTAACGACTCTGACATTTGGTTTTCTTTTGTCCTTTGGCAAACTTGGCAGATCTTTGGCTGCAAGGCGGAGTTAAAGAATATCTTCAGAATCAATTTTAATGCCATCATTGCGATTTACACCAAGCAATTTTCCATGTCAGACAGAGCAATTGGTATTGCCATAGGAATAAGCAGTGCAGGAGCACAGTTGAGACAAGCTTCCTCACATATACTATGAGTGGTAGCAAGGTTTACGCTTTGTGAGTTGTAGGGCAATGTAACCCGAGCAATGGGGTGAAACGTGTCTGTTGAACTTGTCGTGTTCTTGTGACTGGAGCAATACAGTGGTGTATTTCTGATGCACCCTTGTGTTTGATCACCAAAATCCCAATGCCATAGCGACTTCTTAGAGAAGCTCTCCATGCAGTCACAGGGTGGCTGCGCACTGCCATCACAGATCGTGAAAGGTCCGCAGGTTATAGTCGGAGCGCAGAAATCAACAGGGTAGGCAAATATGGTTTGCCAAGATTATTCGGCCTCTAACCAGATATTAAGCTGGATCTGACTAGAAATGTCTAGCGAGACAAATGAGTAAGATGATTCATTTGATGAAGTGTACATGTAGTACTCCTCTTCTCTGGTATTAACATAGAGTGGGACAATCGAACCTTTTGCCCGCGGATCCAATTGTAGAAACTTCTGGATTCTTGGCAAAAGTTTCAATATCGTTGATGTTTCGGGCGCATAAACAACCTGATACCCTAGCGAGGATTTGCGGTGCTTAAGAACTATCCCGTTGCCATTGGTTTCTAGCTCGATACTATACGAGCTAAGCCCAGGATCAACGGTACACTTTTTCGAGATTACCCGACGATTTAAACGGGTGACCTTGTTCCAGCCAAATTTGGCACCAGGGAGCAGAAAATCCGTTGGGTAGTCGAAGCTTTCCCACAACAGTTGGCCAGATGATGATGTAAGGGCTAGGTTTGCACTGTCCATGAGGACTACACAGGTGGTGTTTATGCTGTTGGTTTGTGTCCTATTGTTGTATACAATATAGTTGACCCATTGCGCTAAATGGCGCAGAGACACGCTAAAGCCATGTTGTCGATGAAAATAGTTTCATTTTGCAAGGACATATTCGGTATTGGTAGTACAAAGCCCATGTGTTAAATCTGAGTCTGAAAAAATTCATACTTGTATAACATGTATAGACCAGTTAAGGAAGCATTTTTTAGTTCAACATATGATTATCATGCTGAGAAATCTGAGTTGAAAAACATGTTTGTATAAGATGTATAGACTGGTAAGGATGTATTTTTTAGCTGTGTTTGTACCAAACTTCAATTTTCCATGTGCACAAAAGAAAAGAAAAAACTCTATGTGTTGTGCATATGGAGGCATAGGTATTTGAAAGGCCCGTATGCTACCTAGCTCAGTCCACGAACAATTCTGTGTGTGGCCCTTTTCTTCCCCGGTTCCTCATTTGGGCGAGAGAAACGTACTCAACAGGTAAGATTTCTCCTTTTCTACTATTTCGAATTTCTCTTCATGCATGGATTTTTTTATTGAAGGATAGTATCGATATTGTCTTGGGCTGGCAGCCCTCCAGGTTGCATCAGTTGCCAAAGAAAAGAGAGATTAGTAGGAATCGAAACACCAAGGATTGACCAAATTACAACAGCGAAATTGCAAATTGTGGTCATTTTCCATATATACATGGAGTGGCAGGTCATTGCATTGCTGAAGCAGACTAAAATTTAGAAGAACGTATGAGAACATAAATGATGTAAAGTCAGTTCTAGGTTTAAAATGGGCATAAGTAGTATTTCAGTATAGCTGCATCGGAATGCACAAAGGCTTAGTAACTGCAATAGTAAACGACACAGATGGCGCAAAGGCACGCTAAATTCATGTGCCCGATGAAAAAAATATCCATGGTTTAATCCCCTTTAATAGAAAACATGGTGGATTGTTGTCTACAATAAGATGTATATACATATTTTAATTTGATAGCACAAAATACTTGCTACCATGTTTGTTGGGGGAACACAATTACATGAAAAGGTGCAGAGTCACACCGAAAGCTATAACTACCAGTAAATGTTATGCCAGAGCTATAAGACCGCCATTCTTCTCCTGGATCACAACTTTTACCAGATGCCGGTAAGGATAGGCTAAATACGCAAAGGATCCTGTAATATAATGAATTCTGATTGTTATAAAAACTGGGCTGAGTGTCAGATAGCAGATGCGGCAACTTATACACAAGCATTGTCTGCATGCACAACACAGGATAGCTACATCTTCGCTTCTTCCCAGCCCCAGGTAATTTTCATAGAAGCTTATCACAAAAATTCGGCTTATCTGAAGCTTAACACATGAATGTTATTTCTAGCATGGTTCATTTAGTCTTCGCTTTGTTATACACTCGATCTAACCAAGCATTTAAGCAAGGCACTTATAATAGAGCAACATCACAACAGTTCTAGTTATTAGGAAAAGGTTCAAGTGTAGCTTAAAATGCGAACAATTAACTGTACTTCTCTTTCTTTCGCTGAAGTCACAGTACTGCACCCGTGCCTACTTATTTTGTTATCAGTGGTCATGTTGTAACACCCACGATGCGGCTATATCTCCCACGTGTCGAGGCATGACTTTGAGGTATAACCGCATGGTAATCATGTCGCAAGAGGGGTAATCTTTACACATCCCATGTACTGAATAAGAAAGGGATAAAGAGTTGGCTTACAATCGCCACTTCACACAAAAACAAGTAAAACATATATTATTCAGAATACAATTAAGGTCCGACTACAGAACCAAAGAAAAGAAGAAAACCCCAAATTCTAGATCCCCGATCGTCTCAACTGGGCTCCACTACTGATCAACGGAAACGAAACAAAACAACGGAAAGATCTTCATCGAGCTCCCACTTGAGCTGGGTTGCGTCACCTGCACTGGTATCATCGGCACCTGCAACTGTTTGGAAGTATTTGTGAGCCACGAGAACTCAGCAATCTCACACCCACGAGATCAAGACTATTTAAGCTTATGGGTAGGAAATGTATTGAGGTGGAGCTGCAGCAAGCACTAAGCATATATGGTGGCTAACATACGCAAATAAGAGCGAGAAGAGAAGCAACGCAACGGTCGTGAAGTTAGAAGTGATCAAGAAGTGATCCTGAAGCTACTTACGTTCAAGCATAACACAAGAACCGTGTTCACTTCCCAGACTCCGCCGAGAAGAGACCATCACAGCTACACACGCGGTTGATGCATTTTAATTAAGTTAGGTGTCAAGTTCTCTACAACCGAATATTAACAAATTTCTATCTGTCCATAACCGCGGGCACGGCTTTCGAAAGTTCAAAACCCTGCAGGGGTGTCCCAACTTAGCCCATCACAAGCTCTCACGGTCAACGAAGGATATTCCTTCTCCCGGGAAGACCTGATCAGTCTCGGAATCCCAGTTACAAGACATTTCGACAATGGTAAAACAAGACCAGCAAGACCGCCCGATGCGCCGACATCCCGATAGGAGCTGCACATATCTCGTTCTCAGGGCAACACCGGATGAACACTACGTACAGCTAAAACCAGCCCTCAAGTTTCCCCGAGGTGGCACCGCAAGTGGCTCTGGTTCGGATCAACACTTAAACAAGCACTGGCCCGGGGGGGGGGGTTAAAATAAAGATGACCCTTGAGTCTGCAGAACCCAAGGGAAGGTGATAGGTTGTTAGGCAAATGTAAAACCAAAGTTGGGCCTTGCTGGAGGAGTTTTATTCAAAGCGAACTGTCAAGGGGTTCCCATAACACCCAACCGTGTAAGGAACGCAAAATCAAGGAACATAACACCAGTATGACAGAAACTAGGGCGGCAAGAGTGAAACAAAACACCAGGCATAAGGCCGAGCCTTCCACCCTTTACCAAGTATATAGATGCATTAATTAAATAAGAGATATTGTGATATCCCAACATATCCATGTCCCAACATGGAACAAAATTCATCTTCACCTGCAACTAACAATGCTATAAGAAGGGCTGAGCAAAAGCGGTAACATAGCCAAACAACGGTTTGCTAGGAAAGGTGGGTTAGAGGCTTGACATGGCAATATGGGAGGCATGATATAGCAAGTGGTAGGTATCGCGGCATAGCAATAGAGCGAGAAACTAGCAAGCAAAGATAGAAGTGATTTCGAGGGTATGGTCATCTTGCCTGAGATCCCACAAGGAAGAAGAACGAGTCCATGAAGAAGACAAATGGACGAAGTCGAACGAATCCTCACCAACGCGACATTATCGGAACTAACCCGAAGAAGCAACACCGGAAAGAAGCAAACAAAATAGTAAACAGCCACCACATAAACATGGCATGATGCACAACCAAGTATGATGCATGTCCGGTTTAATGAAGCATGGCATGACAAAGTGCACAAGCAATCCTAAAAATTAAGTGGAGCTCAATATGCAATGAGTTGCATATTGACGAAACACCACATTTAATTATTTAGTTCTCTCCCATTTAAACTACTCAACAAAATTAAATGTTGTTTAAACATGGCAAGAGGTGGAGCATAAGTAAACTAAACATTTAGGCAAGTTTAAATGAGTCCGGAAATAACAAACAACAATTCCGGTAAATCCCCATATGCATTTAGCAATTTAATGCAAACAACAATTTTAAACATTTTAAATGTTATTATCATGATGTGGATGGCATATGCAAGTTTATGCAAGTTTTATGAAAATGTTAATAAGAGCATTATATGAAGCATTTGTCATCGTGGAGGAAACGAAAGGGGTGCCACGGCAACGATAACGAAATGGTGCCACGGCACCGTTCCGGTTCCGACAACTCACTGAGACGTCGGTGCAAAAGAAAGTGACGGGAGCGTGTCATGCAAGGATGGTGGGGTGCTCCCGATTACCGGATTCCCACATGTCGGTGGCAAGGCAAAAGAGGGGCAACGTGCACCGACAGCTCAGACTGGAGGCAAAACAAGGGTGCATCTCATACAACATGCGTTCACGGGCGTCGTCTCGGTGGTTATACCTTCCAAGGGAGCATTCTCGAGTGGTTCGAGTTCGTAGAGGAAGTAGTTGTTCTCGTGACGGTAGTAGAAGTAGTGGTACTATCGGTCCTCAGCAATGGTAGTGGAAGTAGTGGTTCACGAGTCAAAGAGGAAATGGTCGTTCCTGTTCGGGGAGCGATAGTGTTACACGGTCATCGAGGAACTTGACGAATCCATGTTGACGGTAGTCATATACTTGGTCTTGTCGGATCCACAACACGGTAGTCGTTCTAGGCATCGGGCGTCGGGGTACTTGGCGTTCTTGGCGATTCCGAAGACGGCGGTAGAGGTACACGTTTTCATAGATGTTCGAGTCACCGGTACAGGAACTTGGTGGTCCATGTAGTAGAACTTGGTGCATCCAAGGTCTTCGGGCGTAGTGGTACACATGTCATCGGGGTACTTGTCGAATCCGAGAGGTACTTGGCAACGGTAGATGTACACGCGGTCTTCGGACTTGTCGGTCTCGACGAAACGAAGGGGTACTTGGTACAATCCGCGTAGTCATGCACTTTTCGTCGAGGAACTTGGCGAAAATCCCGGTCTCGGGTTCTATAGTCGTCCACAAGGTCCAACATAGGGTCTTGGCAAAACCCAGGGTGCATCTTGCCGTAGTTGTACAGTGCGGTGGCCTTGGGTCCACGACAACAAGAGGTCGACGGCGAGGTGGATGTGCTACTTGTGCCCCGCGGAGGCAGCGAGGCCAGGGAGGTGCAGCAGCGAAGCCGCGAGCAGAGGAGGAAGTCGCGGAGCTGGTGCAAGGGACCTGGTGAACTGGTCAAAGTGGAGTGGGCGAGGAGGCAGGGGCGACGGCAGAGGGGCCTGCTGAAGGTGGTCGCCGGCGGTGTGGTTCGCCAGAGCGGCGGGTCGCCAGGAGGAGCGCTCGGGCATCGTTGCTCCTCTCCTCGTGGAGCTCCTGGATGAGGGGGCTGCGGAAGCACGGGCGCACGAGGCTGCAAGAAGCTTCGGCGAGACGGAGACGTGGGGAGGAGCTCCGGCAGTGGCGGTCGCTGGCCGGCGCAGCAGCGGCATGGGAGGTGAGGAGGCGCCGGAGCAGGCTCGTGGTGCTGGGAGGAAGGCGATGTCGAGGAGGACGAGGGAGTGAAGGAGTTGAGCGAGGGGGATCCTGGTGATGGCGCTCGGGAAGGGAGGAAAGGAGCGAGGGGGGGAAGGATAGCGAGCGAGAGAGAGATGGCGGCGCGCGTAGGAACAAAGGAGGGAGAGATCGAAGGAGAGGGGGTTCGGTTAGGGCTAGGGTTAGAATGTCCAAATGGGCCTTGTGCCAACTGGTGGTGGGCTGGCTGAGCTTAGGAGGGTTAGCTGGGCCGCTAGTTGCCGCTTCGGAGCAAAAATGCCAACCTTTTGCTATTTCCCATTTACAAAAAAGTAGACCGAAGGAAAAAGGGAAGGAAAGAAATAGCTAGGGGTTTTGGAAAATGCTGAAACTTCTCCTACTGAGTCTAAGAATTATACTTAGCCCAAGAAAAGAAGTTTCATGCGATATAGAAGAGTTTAATTCAAACTCATTTGAATTTAATTCAAATGGTTTGAACTAGGACGAGGTTTTAGGGGTGACAAAAAATGTTGAGATTTTTGGTGGAGCTTCGAAAAGCGATAAAAGAATATGAGGACAAAGTTTGGAGACCAAATTTGAATAAGAAAAGGCACGAAAATATTTGCAAGTGTTTATGGTTAATTCCAAATTAATGGAATAGTTATTATAGCTCCCTAATAATAGTAGGAGACTTTGAATATGTTTTAAAGAGAAATCACCAAGTGAATTCCCTCGATTTAAATGGATCCGAGATCCATGCAATTTATTTGGTTGAGTTTTTAAAAATTAAATGACATGATGCAAGGAACGAAACAAAACACATGACGAAACTCGGAAAATATGGAAGGCATCTGGAGCTCCGGTCTTGGGGCGTCACAACACTCCACCACTACGAGAGGATCTCGTCGTGAGATCTAGGATGGCACCGGATAGAGAACGGAAGAGGAAGATAAGAGGTAAACTAAGTTGCTTCTTCGACAAGCGAGTGAAACCAAAGAACCTTGAGAGGTTGAACAAATTGAAAGAGAGAATACAACGAAGATGAACAAGGTTGAAACGCTCTGTTAGAAAAGAGGAACAAGGAGCATTACCAGAACCTTGTAGGTTGAAAGACATAAGACAAGGGTTGCAATGGACAGGAAGTAGATGCAAGCAGTCTGATTGAAACAAAATGCAAGACTTGATAAGACGAAAAGAACTTGAGCAGATGACACAACACTCCGGTTAAAACAAGATAGAGAAGGCAGTAAGAATGATATAATTTGGACAGCACTCCGACTGTAAATGGAAGGAATTGAACATGAACTTGACAAGATGAGAGGATACTTGATGAAATCAACAACACACTGCCTCCGAAACTATTGAAAGAATGGCACAAGGGTAAGAAAGATTTCATACATCACTCTAGTTGAGAAGGGAGGTAAAACTTCATAAGATGAGAGAGCTCGAATGAAAACACGACACTCCGATTAAATGGATAAGCAAAGGAAAGAACACGATCTTTGACAAAAATGGGATGATGGATCGAATTGTGCAACATCATAATGCCTCCGGAACAAAAGATAGAATGGACTGAAAGTAACAAAGAAGACAACAACATCTTCTACGTCGAATGAATTTGAAAGCATCCTTCCAAGAAGGTTAAAACGGAGTTGTTGGAAAGACCAGCAACGAAACGAATAATCTTGTAGTGGGCTTATGGAGAACATCTCAACACTATGAGGTGAAATTCTGCCACTAACGGAAACAATAGATTGGATTGATATCAACAAGGAGAGACGAACCATCATGTTGAGCCTTCGTGAGAACTCCGGTAATAAAAGAATGGTCAAATGAAAGGAAAGTTGAAAGGAACTCTGGTAGGAGCCTTGCAATGATTTAGATGGAGCTTCGTGGTGATATAATTGAGATATCTTGGAACTCCGGGAAAGTATGAAGCACTTGAACCGAGAATTTACTCATCGTGAACAAACTTCGGAAGATGAATCCATCACTCGGATGAAGGAAGAATAAGAATTATGTTACGTATCCTTCACCAATTTAAATTGATGACCAGCAACGGATTTGGCATACTCCTTATTTTCGTAGAAAGGATTAAGATAGATATAGCGCCAACTTGGGAAGGTCTTCAATGAACCACCGTTAGGATTTGAAAGAACGAATGAATTGATACGATAACGAAGGAAGAGAAATCTTGAACGAACCACCGTAAGAATTAAAAATGAATGAAGAAAAGATAAAGAAACACCAGGAAGAACTAGAGAAAGAATGAATATACTTGAGGGAATTGATACACGAGAACGAATAGATCATGAACTGATTAGAGGAAACTTGAATGATGCACCGGTAAGATTTGGAGAACGAGAGCTGAAAGCTGGAATGAATAATTATGAGATGATGGGCTCCGGAGAATCAAAACTGAAAATACTCCTGAATTGCTCCGGATGGTTGAAAAGAATTCTCACAATCAAAAACAATTATGAGAGGATGGCATCAAGCTATAACCATGAATCTTTGGAAGAACGGGTAAGGATTTAAGAGGAACTCTTCTTCGGTCTTCAAAATTCGAGAATGACGACAAGAAACACCACCTTGAGTTGTTGAGGCACTCCGGAATGGAAATTAGAAAGTTTGAACCAATGATGAAAAGAATTTGAAAGATCTTGGAGAAAGACATATTACTGATGATAATTTATTCTTACGTCAAACTTTGAGAAAATTTGAGGATAGCTCCGGGAAAATTAGAAGAGTCAGGTAAGATCCTAGGAAAGACCTGTGGGTTAGGGCCCACTCGAAAGATACACCGTTGAATGATTACTTGAAAGGGAGATTGCACCGGTTGATTTAAAATGGCTTGAATGAGATAATATCCTCAAAAGAACTTGAGCGAATAGAGAATGGAAACTTGAATCTTCTGAGATATCTTCAGCACTCCGGAACAATTGAATAGCGAGAAGTGAATGATTAATAGGTGCACCGGCATGAGAAAACATTTGAAACGAGGAAAAGGGATATGATCAACACCAAAAGCTTGAATTAAATCCACCGGAGAAGAAAGAGAATGAAGAATGATGAACTAGTAGAACATCTTCATGAGAACCACTGGGTAAGAACATTGACGGGAAGAATGGAGAGACTTCACATCAATAAGATGGATACTTGATTAAGACATCTAATTCCTTGAAGGAAAAGGGGGGAGGGCAGGAAAAACAAAGACAACTTGGGACGGATGAAACAAACACCGTTGAGAAGAACTGATAATTGATCTTGCGGATGGGGAGAATGATGGGATCATCTCGAAAAGAAGCACGCCGGTTGGAAATAGAATTGGGATGATAGTATCGATAATCATGAGGGATTAGTATTCACATAGAAGTGTGAGAACACCACTTAGAAAGGGTATGGAATCCACATTTGACTTCAAAGCAACTCGAATACCAGAACTCAAAACAAAACAAAAGATTTGGTTTGCAGAATAAGCCGGAAACAAACATATGATAGATCCCATATCTTATCATGTGTCTGTTGGAAAGATATCCTACGAGATACTTGAATTCCCACTTATAAACTCCCGAAACTTTCTGGTTATGCAATCAGGTGTTGGGGATACAGGGGAAGCATAATATCTCACCCAAATTAACAATTCCTACATCCAGCTGTATCCATCCTTCAACACATAACCAAGAAACCTTCGGAAATCATTTACCTCAACCTTCGAAAAGCATCCGTTATACGAGTTATGGAAATACTCCCGAACTCCCGCCCCAGTACTGGGTGGCGTCGAGGTTATCTCACCAACAACTGCATAAAAGAGATTTTCGATGTCGGCGAACTCAGGTATTCCAGAACTGCAACGATAAAATTGTGACGACAACACCTCGGAGCTCAACTCCCCGGGACACTGCCACAACCCCTAACTGTCAGGAGGCACCAAGAACAATGTTCTCGTCACAAAACCATCGGAACAATTCCAAGATACCCGCGTGATCCTAAAAAAAATTCGTGAAATTTGAGGAGAGAAGAGTCAAAACTCTACGTCAGGAGGCCTCACCAGAGCGACGAAGGGACCGAGGAGTAAAAAGAATCCTACTCTCCGATATATATAATCCTAAGACTCAAAACATTTTGTTCTAGACTCAACAATGCCACCGATTCGATCAAGCAGGGGGCTCCTAAGTGAGGGAAGGCCCTGATTACCAACTTGTAACAGCCACGATGCGGCTATCTCTCCCACGTGTCGAGGCACGACTTAGAGGCATAACCGCATGGTAGGCATGTCGCAAGAGGGGTAATCTTTACACATCCCATGTACTGAATAAGAAAGGGATAAAGAGTTTGCTTACAATCGCCACTTCACACAAAAACAAGTAAAACATACATCATCCAGAATACAATCAAGGTCCGACTATGGAACCAAAGAAAAGAAGAAAACCCCAAATTCTAGATCCCCGATCGTCTCAACTGGGCTCCACTACTGATCAACGGAAATGAAAAAAAACAACGGAAAGATCTTCATCGAGCTCCCACTTGAGCTGGGTTGCGTCACCTCCACTGGTATCATCGGCACCTGCAACTGTTTGGAAGTATCTGTGAGCCACGAGGACTCAACAATCTCACACCCGCGAGATCAAGACTATTTAAGCTTATGGGTAGGAAAGGTATTGAGGTGGAGCTGCAACAAGCAGTAAGCATATATGGTGGCTAACATACGCAGATAAGAGCGAGAAGAGAAGCAACTCAATGGTCATGAAGCTCGAAGTGATCAAGAAGTGATCCTGAAGCTACTTACATTCAAGCATAACACAAGAACCGTGTTCACTTTCCGGACTCCACCGAGAAGAGACCATCACGGCTACACACACGGTTGATGCATTTTAATTAAGTTAGGTGTCAAGTTCTCTACAACCGGATATTAACAAATCCCCATCTGCCCATAACCGCGGGCACGGCTTTCGAAAGTTCAAAACCCTGCAGGGGTGTCCCAACTTAGCCCATCACAAGCTCTCACAGTCAACGAAGGATATTCCTTCTCCCGGGAAGACCTGATCAGTCTCGGAATCCCAGTTATAAGACATTTCGACAATGGTAAAACAAGACCAGCAAGACCGCCCGATGCGCCGACATCCCGATAGGAGCTGCACATATCTCGTTCTCAGGGCAACACTGGATGAACACTACGTACAGCTAAAACCAGCCCTCAAGTTTCCCCGAGGTGGCGCCACAAGTGGCTCTGGTTCGGACCAACACTTAGGCAAGCACTAGCCTGGGGGGGTGGGGGGTGGGGGGGTTAAAATAAAGATGACCCTTGAGTCTGCAGAACCCAAGGGAAGGTGATAGGTTGTTAGGCAAATGTAAAACCAAGGTTGGGCCTTGCTGGAGGAGTTTTATTCAAAGCGAACTGTGAAGGGGTTCCCATAACACCCAACTGTGTAAGGAACGCAAAATCAAGGAACATAACACCGGTATGACGGAAACTAGGGCGGCTAGAGTGGAAGAAAACACCAGGCATAAGGCCGAGCCTTCCACCCTTTACCAAGTATATAGATGCATTAATTAAATAAGAGATATTGTGATATCCCAACATATCCATGTTCCAACATGGAACAAACTTCATCTTCACCTGCAACTAACAACGCTATAAGAGGAGCTGAGCAAAAGCGGTAACATAGCCAAACAACGGTTTGCTAGGAAAGGTGGGTTAGAGGCTTGACATGGCAATATGGGAGGCATGATATAGCAAGTGGTAGGTATCACGGCATAGCAATAGAACGAGCAACTAGCAAGCAAAGATAGAAGTGATTTCGAGGGTATGGTTATCTTGCCTGAGATCCCGCAAGGAAGAAGAACGAGTCCATGAAGAAGACAAACAGACAAAGTCGAACGAATCCTCACCAATGTGACGTTATCGGAACTAACCCGAAGAAGCAACACCAGAAAGAAGCAAACAACATAGTAAACAGCCATCACATAAACATGGCATGATGCACAACGAAGTATGATGCATGTCCGGTTTAATGAAGCATGGCATGGCAAAGTGCACAATCAATCCTACAAATTAAGTGGAGCTCAATATGCAACGAGTTGCATATTGACGAAACACCACATTTAATTATTTAGTTCTCTCCCGTTTAAACTACTCAACAAAATTAAATGTTGTTTAAACATGGCAAGAGGTGGAGCATAAGTAAACTAAACATTTAGGCAAGTTTAAATGAGGCTGGAAATAACAAACAACAATTCCGGTAAATACCCATATGCATTTAGAAATTTAATGCAAACAACAATTTTAAACATTTTAAATGTTATTATCATGATGTAGATGGCATATGCAAGTTTATGCAAGTTTTATGAAAATGTTGATAAGAGCATTATTTGAAGCATTTGTCATCGTGGCGGAAACGCAAGGGGTGCCACGGCAACGATAACGAAATGGTGCCATGGGACCGTTCCGGTTCCGACAACTCATTGAGACGTCGGTGCAAAAGAAAGTGACGGGAGCGTGTCATGCAAGGATGGTGGGGTGCTCCCGATTACCGGGTTCCCACATGTCGGTGGCAAGGCAAAAGAGGGGCAACGTGCACCGACAGTTCAGACTCGAGGAAAAACAAGTGTGCATCTCATACAACATGCGTTCACGGGCGTCGTCTCGGTGGTTATACTTTCCAAGGGAGCATTCTCGAGCGGTTCGAGTTCGTAGAGGAAGTAGTTGCTCTCGTGACGGTAGTAGAAGTAGTGGTACTATCGGTCCTCGACGATGGTAGTGGAAGTAGTGGTTCATGAGTCGAATAGGAAATGGTCGTTCCTGTTCGAGGAGCGATAGTGGTACATGATCATCGAGGAACTTAACGAATCCATGTCAACGGTAGTCATACACTTGGTCTTGTCAGATCCACAACAATGGTAGTCGTTCTAGGCATCGGGCGTCGGGGTACTTGGCGTTCTTGGCGATTCCGAAGACGGCGGCAGAGGAACACGTTTTCGTAGATGTTCGAGTCACCGGTACAGGAACTTGGCGGTCCATGTAGTAGAACTTGGCGCATCCAAGGTCTTCGGGCATAGTGGTACACATGTCATCGGGGTACTTGTCGGATCCGAGAGGTACTTGGAAATGGTAGAGGTACACGCGGTCTTCGGACTTGTCGGTCTCAACGAAACGAAGGGGTACTTGGTACAATCTGCGTAGTCATGCACTTGTCGTCGAGGAACTTGGCGAAAATCCTGGTCTCGAGTTCTGTAGTCGTCCACAAGGTCCAACATAGAGTCTTGGCAAAACCCAGGTGCATCTTGCCGTAGTTGTATAGTGCGGTGGCCTTGGGTCCATGGCAACAACAGGTCGACGGCGAGGTGGATGTGCTACTTGTGCCCCACGGAGGCAGCGAGGCTAGGGAGGCGCAACAGCGAAGCCACGAGCAGAGGAGGAAGTCACGGAGCTGGTGCAAGGGACCTGGTGAACTGGTCATAGTGGAGTGGGCGAGGAGGCAGGGGCGACGGCAGAGGGGCCTGCTGAAAGGTGGTCGCCGGCAGTGTGGTTCGCCAGAGCGGCGGGTCGCCAGGAGGAGCGCTCGGGCGTCGTTGCTCCTCTCCTCGTGGAGCTCCTGGATGAGGGGGCTGCGGAAGCACGGGTGCGCGAGGCTGCAAGAAGCTTTGGCGAGACGGAGACGTGGGGAGGAGCTCCGGCAGTGGTAGTCGCTGGCCGGCGCAGCAGCGGCATGGGAGGTGAGGAGGTGGCGGAGCAGGCTCGTGGTGCTGGGAGGAAGGCGATGTCGAGGAGGACGAGGGAGTGAAGGAGTTGAGCGAGGGGATCCTGGTGACGGCGCTCGGTAAGGGAGGAAAGGAGCAAGGGGGAAGGATAGCGAGCGAGAGAGAGATGGCGGCGTGCGTGGGAACGAAGGAGGGAGAGATCGAAGGAGAGGGGGATTCGGTCGGGGCTGGGGTTAGAATGTCCAAATGGGCCTTGGGCCAACTGGTGGTGGGCTGGCTGAGCTTAGGAGGGTTAGCTGGGCCGCTAGTTGCCGCTTCGGAGCAAAAAGGCCAACCTTTTGCTATTTCCCTTTTACAGAAAAGTAGACATAAGAAAAAAGGGAAGGAAAGAAATAGCTAGGGGTTTTGGAAAATGCTGAAACTTCTCCTACTGAGTCTAAGAATTATACTTAGCCCAAGAAAAGAAGTTTCACGCGATATAGAAGTGTTTAATTCAAAGTCATTTGAATTTAATTCAAATGGTTTGAACTAGGACGAGGTTTTAGGGGTGACCAAAAATGTTGAGATTTTTGGTGGAGCTTCGGAAAGCGATAAAAGAATATGAGGACAAAGTTTGGAGACCAAATTTGAATCAGAAAAGGCACAAAAATATTTGCAAGTGTTTATGGTTAATTCCAAATTAATGGAATAGTTATTATAGCTCCCTAATAATAGTAGGAGACTTTAAATATGTTTCAAAGAGAAATCACCAAGTGAATTCCCTCGATTTAAATGGATCCGAGATCCATGCGATTTATTTGGTTGAGCTTTTAAAAATTAAATGACATGATGCAATGCACATGATGCAAGGAACCAAACAAAACACATGACGAAACTCAGAAAACATGGAAGGCATCTGGAGCTCCGGTCTTGGGGCGTCACACATGTGCTCGCCTAAACCTGAGATTATGATATATTTTTTCCGCCTATGCCTACACACCTAAATACACCTAAACCAAACCGGTAAGTTAGCATGTCATTTATTTATGAAGCAACACCACATCAGTCTTCCAAGAGCAAGAGCCTAAAATATTTTCAGAGATGCGCAATTAAGATTTAAGATCATGCAATCACAAATAAATGATATGATAATAAATCTATACATTTTATTATTCAATCATTTCCCTTCCATAATGATTAATCCCCTAGTTTAATCTTGCACTGAAAATTGAATACAACGTGTGGCATGTATGTTTATATACCCAGGCTAAAATCTAAAAAGAGCAAAAACACTAATGTAAATAAATTCTTCTTTGGCAAAGTATTACATGGAAAAGAGGTTCAACTTTGTGTGCATCAAACGTCATAAAGCACAAATATGCACTGAAAGGAACATTACATGCTTCAACCTATACATCATATCTACCATTAAATAGGAGAGGACCATAACAAAACACAATAAAGGCCAATCACCTGCTTCTTCTCCCACCTTGCATCAATACAGTTATATATACAGATGAGGCATGAACCCTACCTCGGCCCCGGGTCTGGACGGCCTCCCGGTTAAATTTTTCCAGACCTTCTGGAATGTGACCAAGCCTGAGATCATGGCTATCTTCGACGAGTTCTACGTTGGGTTCATCGACCTCGGGCGCCTTAACTACAAGATCATCTCTCTCATCCCGATGACTGGGCCGTCCGACATCCGCTTCATCCAATCACCGTGATTAACGTGATCTTCCGGATTCTGGCAAAAGGGTACGCCAATAGGGTGACCCTTCTTGCTGACCACATTACCCACCCCAACCAATCTGCCTTCATTCAAGGTCGGTATATCCTGGATGGGGTGCTAGTGCTTCATGAAGTCCTGCATGAGGTCTGATCCAAACACCTCAAGGCGGTCTTCCTGAAGATCAATTTCCATAAGGCTTACGATACTATTAGCTGGCCCTCCTTAGGGAAGTTCTGCTCCGGAAAGGCTTCGACGAACGATGGATCACCATAGTGATGCAGATGGTATCCTGTGTGCGCACTGTCGTGAACATCAATGGGGAGATTGGCCCTTACTTCCCCACCCTTTGTGGGGTTAGACAAGGCGATCCGTTCTCCCCATTCTTGTTCAATATGGTGGTGGACGCACTCGCTGCCATCCTAGACAAGGCTAAAGTTGCGGGCCATATTCATGGAATCACTCCCCATTTGGTCGGTGGCTCCGGGATCTCCCTACTCCAGTACACCGACGACACCATCATCATGGTCGTAGGCTCAGACGCGGACATCGCTAACCTTAAGTTCCTCCTCCTCTGCTTCCAACAAATGTCTAGCCTCAAGATCAACTTCGACAAGAGTGATGTGATGGTAATGGGCTACCCTCCGGTGAAGGCCTTCGACATTGCCAACCACCTCAATGGCCGCCTTGGTTCCTTCCCAATGACTTACCTGGGAATGCCCATTAGTGACTCTCGGCTTACCGTTGCGGAGTTGCGTCCGACCGTAGCCAAGCTGCAAACGCACATTGAGCCATGGCAGGGTAGGTGGCTGTCAAAGGCGGCTTGAACGATTCTCATCAACTCCTCCCTCTCTAGCCTCCTCTTGTTCCTCATGAGCTTCTACAGCCTTCACGAGACCCTTCACCATGAGATCGCCAAGGTTCAATATCGCTTCTATTGGGCTGGCGATAACAATAAGCAAAAATACCATATGGTTAGCTGGCCAGACATCTGCAAGCCCGGGGATCAAGGAGGCCTTGGTATTATGTTCTCTAAGAGCATGAATATTGCCCTCCTTTCCCGTTGGCTCTGGCGCATCTCGCAAGGACACGACGGTCTCTGGTCAGACATCATCCGGAACAAGTACCTGCGTGGGCAACCCCTGGCCTTCTGTCAAAGGTCCAGCGATTCCCAATTCTGGCAGTCGGTCATCCAACTGCTCCCTGTCCTACGCATTGGGATGTCCATCTCGGTTGGATCGGGTGCGGCGACCTTGTTCTGGTTTGACCGTTGGGCGGGTGACACCCCCTTCGCGGCTCGCTTCCCGGACCTCTTCTCCATCGCCGTCGCCCCCTCGATCTCTGTAGAGAGGGCCCTTATTGACTTAGGGTGCCTCGCATTCCGGAGGCCATTTGGGCCTCCGGAAGCCGCCGCTTGGAAAGAGCTGTTGATTGCGTCGCTCTCCACGAGCCGGTTGTGGATTCTGGCCCGGATGAGGTTCGGTGGCGTCTTGAGCCTTTAGGCCATTTCACCACCAAGTCCCTCTATATGGCCATCACCCCTCCTCCGCCCCTCCCCCCTTTCGTCGGTGTGGTCCATCCGCCTGCCACTGAAAATCCGGATATTCATGTGGCAATGGATCTGCGGACGGATCCCGTCTGGGGTGGAGGTTCGCAAGCGCAATGGCCCTGTTTCCGGCCTCTGCCCGCTGTGTGGTACACCGGAAGATTCAAACCACATCTTCTTCTCCTGTGTGACCGCTCAATTCATGTGGAGCTGCTTTTGAGAGGTGGTGGGAGGTGATTGGTGCCACACCAACTTCCCCAACCTCTTCGCCGAACTCCAGAACTCCCCCGTGCCCTCTCGCCACATTAGGTGGCTTGAGATTGGGGCTCTCGCATGGACTCTCTGGACGATTTGCAATAAGCTTGTGATTCAGCGCATCCCTCTTCACCGGGCTACTGACGCTCTCTTCAAACTCTCTGGTTACTTGCATCTTTGGCGGCCGCTTAGTCGCCCTCAGGATCGGGATGCCATCTCTGCTTTCATCGCCGACCTTTGCTCGATGGCCATTTGTCTGTCGCCGCCGCCCCCTCCGCCACCCCCGGAGCCAGATTAGACGCCTAGCATGTTCTCCGGCCGCGTCCGCCTTTTTTATGTTTTTTTGGGCTTGTTGAGCTGTGCCCTTAGTAGAACCTTTGTACTCCTGTTGTGTGAATTGGGTGTGTGTGTTGTGGACTAGTCCGTGTATGTGTGCTCTTGGCGGGTTGCTTTATTTATAAAGCGGGGCGAAAGCCTTTTTCGGTAAAGACTCTAATAATGAAAGAATTCCTGGTTAGGGTTGCATGAATGGTGCAAAAACTCAGAAAGGAAGCAACTACTCGATCACATTTAATATTTTTTGAGCATCTATAGGAAGTGCCAGCACAACATGTAACAGGTGCCAGCAAAAGAAATACATAAACATGCCCCAAGTACACACTTACAATCACAGTTGTCGGCCTTTTGCGGACTCTTCTGCTTCCAGGTCTGAAAATTAGTAACATTTTCACGGCATATCAGATCAAAACCTGACAGTAAATATAATCTTAGTTTAGAAAACCTAGAGAAAGAGTGGACAAAATTACCAGTCTGGAGAGTTGCATGCACAAACAGAGGTCCAAAGAAGCTAGCACCTCCAACTGAGACCACATTTGTCAATGGTTTTCCCCCAACCTGCATTTCAGGAAGTAGCGGTGATTAAATCTTAATTGTTTCTACCACATTTGACAAGTTAAGAAATTTGTGTTTCAAAATTTACCCATAAGCCACTCATAAAAGTTTCTAAATGTTTTTCCGGATGGCCTGCTTCTCCCGCGCCACGGAGGGCGACTCGCCGCCCGTGCCTCTGCCGCCGGTGGCCTCGCTGCCGGAGCTCCTCCCCGTGGCCTCCCTGCCCTCGGACGCGCCGCCTGCCGCCCCGACCTTGGCCTCCCCGCCCTCTGGCTCGACACTTGCCGCCTCTGCCGCCCCCTCCCCGTCCCCCGAGCTGGCTGTGCCGCTGAGATGGGCTGACCTCGTGGAGGCGGATGACGTGGCTGCTGGCCGGCCGGTTGTGCGCGGGGAGCCCCCAGCTCGGCTGGTGGCGACCCGCGTGGAGAGCGCGCTGCCTCCTCGCCGGGGCAGCTCGGGTCATCTCTCGCGGTTGTGCCGGTGCGCTGCGGTGGCATCCCCGCCGACGCCTGGCCAAAAAGCTCCCTTGTGGTCCCGGACCGCTCGCCGCCGTCGCGCTCCGGCGTGGGGTGTCGCTGGGCGGTCTAACCAAGGGAGCGCCCGCATCTCGTGGTGCGCCACTGCCCCCGCCGCGCTTCCCTTCTCAGCCGGTGCTCCGCCGCACCGTCCGTCCGCTACTCCGGCAAGCTCCCCCGTTCTCCTGCGTCGGTCGCCCTTCAGGCCTTTCATTGCTACCTTCGGCTCCTCTACGCTCAGCTTCTCGCACCGCCTCGCCCCCCGACGGCCCCGACCTATTTTCGCCCCGTCTCGGACGCCGGCGCCGGCTGCGGCGGCGGAGGCGGCAGGAGGGAAAACCCTTGCTGCCCCTCCCCGCCCCGCGGGCTGGGCCGTCCCCAGGTGGGCCGGCCGCGTCATGGGCCCGTTGACTTGTGGGCTGCGCCGCGTTTGAGCTGGCCCACCCAGCCCGTGACCGCTCGTGGGCCGATTGCGCCAACAACCTGCTCAATCTGGCCTTCAGCCGGTTCCCCAGGCCCCCTACTTCACCTCCGAGTCGCACCCCCGACCCTGAGACACTAGTCCACGCGATTTCCTCCCTCTCCGCCGCCACTCCTCCCTCCTGCCCTGCGCCTCATCCCTGCCTACCGCCGTTCCCGCGGAGCCTGCACCCATGCCGCGGGAATGGGGCGACGAGGGGACACACCCCAAGCAGCGCGTCGACGACTGCCGGGACGCTGCATGCCCCTGGCCCGACGCTCTTCGATGCGAAGATGACCTACGCCGACACCTTTCATCGCAAGATGGCCGGCGCTCCCCGCCGCGTGCCGACCACCGGTCACCGCCGCGTTCCGACCACTGTTCTCCCCCACGCCATTCGCAAGGTCGGGCTGACTGCCGGGGCCGATCCAGGTCCTGCTCGCCCGCTCCTGTGGTGGATTGGCGCAGCCAGCAGCGCCGTTCTCCGCCTCCGGCGCGACACCGGGATAACCGCCCCCCTGCCCGCTCGGGCCGCTTGCGATCCCCTCCCCGCCCCCAACAACAGCAGTCGCCGCCAGTGCCCACGGCCCCCGCCCGCCGCTACCAGCCCTCGCGTGGCGAACCGGCTTTCCCTCCCAACTCCAATGGGGCTGGCCGGGGCCGGCAGGGGGCTAAGAGGAAGAAGAAGAGGGGACTCGGCCACGGTAACGGCGCTGCCCCACCCTCGGGGCTGGCTCACGACCCGGCAGACGCCACTCCCGACCTCATCCGCTCCGAGAACCAACCAAAGGACCTCCAGAAGTGCTTCAACCGCGGCCTCACTGGCCATTCTCAGGTCGCCTGCACCCGCCCTCAGTGCTGCTACATTTGCTCGGACCCGGGTCACCCGGCCTTCCTATGCCCGAACCGTCCCGTGTTAGAGGGGGTGATGATGTACGGGCATGGGATTGAGGGCATGGGCTTCTTCCACATCAATCTACCGGACCTCCCCCTGCCCTCACCCTCACTCCTGGCGATTGTCACCATTCGGGAGGGGGTGGCATCTCCGGAGATGATTGAAGCTGAGCTCAACCACCTCTACCACTTCAATCGGGATTGGCAAGTCACCACGATGGACGACAACCAGTTCACGATCATCTTCCCTGACGCTGTGAGCCACGGCTACGGCACCCGCAGTGGCGACATCACCCTGGCTCTCAACAAGCTAGTGGTGGACATCTCAGTGCCTATCCGTGACCCCTTGGCGGTCGCCGTTCTTGACACAACATGGATTCTCATCGGCGGCCTCCCCGACATCGCTCACTCGGAGCGGGTCATTCGGAGCATGTCCCGCATTCTCAGCAAGGTGGTCGTGGTGGAAGAGCTCTCCCTCCGCAAGGAGGAGGAGGTGCGGGTCAAGGTCAAGTCTCTCGACTCGTCCAAGCTTCATGCCAAGGTCCGTGTGTTCTTCAACGACCAGATATTCGACCTCAGGATCTCCCCCGATCCGCCCAACCACATCGGTCGCCCACGCATCCCCGACGACAACTTCTTGGGTGGCGGTCCCGATGGGCTGGGCCGCCTTAGCGACTGAGACCCCCGCCACGGCCACAACTCCAGCTCGGACGAGGATGATGACGAGTACGAGGACGGCCCTGAAGGAAATATGCCCTAGAGGCAATAATAAAGTTATTATTTATTTCCTTATATCATGATAAATGTTTATTATTCATGCTAGAATTGTATTAACTGGAAACTTAATACATGTGTGAATACATAGACAAACAGAGTGTCACTAGTATGCCTCTACTTGACTAGCTCGTTGAATCAAAGATGGTTAAGTTTCCTAGGCATAGACATGAGTTGTCATTTGATTAATGGGATCACATCATTAGAGAATGATGTGATTGACTTGACCCATTCCGTTAGCTTAGCACGATAATCGTTTAGTTTGTTGCTACTGCTTTCTTCATGACTTATACATGTTCCTCTGACTATGAGATTATGCAACTCCCGAATACTGAAGGAACACTTTGTGTGCTACCAAATGTCACAACGTAACTGTGTGATTATAAAGGTGCTCTACAGGTGTCTCCGATGGTACTTGTTGAGTTGGCATATATCGAGATTAGGGTTTGTCACTCCGATTGTCGGAGAGGTATCTCTGGGCCCTCTCCGTAATGCACATCACCATAAGACTTGCAAGCAATGCAACTAATGAGTTAGTTGTGGGATGATTCATTACGGAATGAGTAAAGAGACTTGCCGGTAACGAGATTGAGCTAGGTACTGAGATACTGACGATAGAATCTCGGGTAAGTAACATACCGATGACAAAGGGAACAACGTATGTTGTTATGCGGTTTGACCGATAAAGATCTTCGTAGAATATGTAGGAGCCAATATGAGCATCCAGGTTCTGCTATTGGTTATTGACCGGAGACGTGTCTCGGTCATGTCTACATAGTTCTCGAACCCGTAGGGTCCGCACGCTTAACGTTCAGTGACGATCGGTATTATGAGTTTATGTGATTTGATGTACCGAAGGTAGTTCGGAGTCCCGGATGTGATGACGGACATGATGAGGAGTCTCAAAATGGTCGAGACATAAAGATTGATATATTGGACGACTATATTCGGATACCGGAAGTGTTCCGGGTGATTCCGGAGAAAACCAGAGTGCTGGAGGGTTACCGGAACCCCCCGGGAGAAGTAATGGACCACATGGGCCTTAGTGGAGAGAGAGAAGGCCGGCCAGGGCAAGCCGCACGCCCCCTCCCCCTCTGGTCCGAATTGGACTAGGGAAGGGGGGCGCCGCCTGATAACCCACAAGTATAGGGGATCGCAACAATTTTCGAGGGTAGAGTATTCAACCCAAATTTATTGATTCGACACAAGGGGAGCCAAAGAATATTCTCAAGTATTAGCAGCTGAGTTGTCAATTCAACCACACCTGGAAACTTAATATCTGCATCAAAGTATTTAGTAGCAAAGTAATATGATAGTAGTGGTAACGGTAGCAAAAGGTAACAGTAGCAAAAGTAATATTTTTGGTGTTTTATAGTGATGATAACAATAGCAACGGAAAAGTAAATAAGCGAAGAAAAATATATGGAAAGCTTGTAGACAATGGATCGGTGATAGAGAATCATGCAGGATGTGATCGATCATGTAACAGTCATAACCTAGGGTGACACAGAACTAGCTCCAATTCATCAATGTAATGTAGGCATGTATTCCGAATATAGTCATACGTGCTTATGGAAAAGAACTTGCATGACATCTTTTGTCCTACCCTCCCATGGCAGCAGGGTCCTAGTGGAAACTAAGGGATATTAAGGCCTCCTTTTAATAGAGTACCGGACCAAAGCATTAACACATAGTGAATACATGAACTCCTCAAACTATGGTCATCATCGGGAGTGGTCCCGATTATTGTCAATTCGGGGTTGCCGGATCATAACACATAGTAGGTGACTATATACTTGCAAGATAGGATCAAGAACTCTCATATATTCATGAAAACATAATAGGTTCAGATCTGAAATCATGGCACTCGGGCCCTAGTGACAAGCATTAAGCATAGCAAAGTCATAACAACATCAATCTCAGAACATAGTGGATACTAGGGATCAAACCCTAACAAAACTAACTCGATTACATGATAAATCTTATTCAACCCATCACCGTCCAGCAAGCCTACGATGGAATTACTCACGCACGGCGGTGAGCATCATGAAATTGGTGATGGAGGAAGGTTGATGATGACGATGGCGACGAATTCTCCTCTCCGGAGCCCCGAACGGACTCCAGATCAGCCCTCCCGAGAGAGTTTAGGGCTTGGCGGCGGCTTCGTATCGTAAAATGCAATGAATCCTTCTCCCTGATTTTTTTCTCCCCAAACACGAATATATGGAGCTGGAGTTGAGGTTGGTGGAGCTCCAGGGGGCCCACGAGGCAGGGGGCGCGCCCAGGGGGGCAGGCGCGCCCCCACCCTCGTGGCTAGGGTGTGGGCCCCCTGGCCTTGATTCTTTGTCAGTATTTTTTATTATTTCCAAAAATAATCTCTGTGGAGTTTCAGGTCATTCCGAGAACTTTTGTTTCTGCACATAAATAACACCATGGCAATTCTACTGAAAACAACGTCATTCCGGGTTAGTTCCATTCAAATCATGCAAGTTAGAGTCCAAAACAAGGGCAAAATTGTTTGGAAAAGTAGATACGACGGAGACGTATCAAATCCCCCAAGCTTAAACCTTTGCTTGTCCTCAAGCAATTCAGTTGACAAATTGAAAGTGATAAAGAAAAACTTTTACA
Organism: Triticum urartu; assembly: GCF_056163025.1. Lineage (NCBI taxonomy): Eukaryota > Viridiplantae > Streptophyta > Magnoliopsida > Poales > Poaceae > Triticum > Triticum urartu. Next base: position 280,527,287 of record NC_141874.1, read on the forward strand.
AACTCTATTTGCTCTTGTTGTTGTAAATATGTAAAGCTAGCATTCAATTTTTCAGCAAAGATTATGAACTAACCACATTCGCAATAACACTTAGGTCTCATGTTTACTCATATCAATGGAATAATCAACTAGCGAGCAATAATAATAAATCTCGGATGACAACACTTTCTCAAAACAATCATGATATGATATAACAGGATGGTATCTCGCTAGCCCTTTCTGAGACTGCAAAACATAAATGTAGAGCACCTTTAAAGATCAAGGACTGACTAGACATTGTAATTCATGGTGAAAGAGATCCAGCCAAGTCATACTCAATGTAAACTAATCAGTAATGAATGCAAATGACAGAGGTGCTCTCTAGCTGGTGCTTTTTAATAAGAGGGTGATGACTCAACATAAAAGTAAATAGATAGGCCCTTCGCAGAGGGAAGCAGGGATTTGTAGAGGTGCTAGAGCTCGATTTTGAAATAGAGGTGAATAATATTTTGATCGGTATACTTTCATTGTCAACATAACACCAAGAGATGGTGATATCTTCCATGCTACACACATTATAGGCGGTTCCCAAACAGAATGGTAAAGTTTATACTCCCCCTCCACCAACAAGCATCAATCCATGGCTTGCTCGAAACAACGAGTGCCTCCAACTAACAACAGTCCCAGGGGGAGTTTTGTTTGCAATTATTTTGATTTGATTTGCATAAAGCATGGGACTGGGCATCCCGGTGACCAGCCATTTTCTCGTGAGTGAGGAGTGGAGTCCACTCCTCTTGAGAATAACCCGCCTAACATGGAAAATACGGACAACCCTAGTTGATACATGAGCTATTCGAGGATACAGAACAGAATGTATATTTGAAGGTTTAGAGTTTGGCACATACAAATTTACTTGGAACGGCAGGTAGATACCGTATATAGGTAGGTATGGTGGACTCAGATGGAATAAATTTGGGGTTTATGGGATTGGATGCACAAGCAGTATTCCCGCTTAGTACAGGTGAAGGCTAGAAAAAGACTGGGAAGCGACCAGCTAGAGAGCGACAACAGTCATGAACATGCATTAAAATTAATCAACACCGAATGCAAGCATGAGTAGGATATAATGCACCATGAACATAAATATTGTAGAGGCTATGTTGATTTTGTTTCAACTACATGCGTGAACATGTGCCAAGTCAAGCCACTCGAATCGTTCAAAAGAGGATACCACCCTATCATACCACATCACAACCATTTTAATAGCATGTTGGCACGCATGGTAAACCATTATAAGCTCCTAGCTAATTAAGCATGGCATAAGCAACTATAATCTCTAATTGTCATTGCAAACATGTTTATTCATAATAGGCTAAATCAGGAATGATGAACTAATCATATTTACAAAAACAAGAGAGGTTGAGTTCATACCAGCTTTTCTCAGCTCAATAAGTCCATCATATATCGTCATAATTGCCTTTCACTTGCATGACCGAATGATGTGAATAATAATAATAGTGCACGTGCATTGGACTAAGATGGAATCTGCAAGCATTCAATTCAAGAGAGAAGACAAGGCAATATGGGCTCTTTTGTCAGATCAACAATGATGCATATAAGAGCCACTTTAACAGTTTAATCATGGTCTTCTCCTATCGACCCCCAAAGAAAAGAAAAGAAATAAAACTATTTACACAGGAAAACTCCAAACAAGCAAAAGTAGAACATGAAATCTTTTTGGGTTTTCTTTTTAATTACTACTACAAGCATAGAAATTAAAGCTAGCTAAAAGCTACAACTAATTTTTTTGGTTTTTATTAAGGTTTATCAAACACACAAGAAGCAAGCATAAGAAGGAAATAAACTAGTATGGATGATACAATGAAAAAGTATGAGCACCGACAACTAGCAATGAGTGTGTGAGCATGAATGTAATGTCGGTGGGAAATACGTACTCCTCCAAGCTTAGGCTTTTGGCCTAAGTTGGTCTAATGCCACAGATGGCCTGGCGGATATCCAAAGTTGTAGTTGGGGTCGTACTGAGATGCATCAGTCATTGCATCGTGGGCTGCAGCTTGGAGGTGAGCTATCTCAGCCCTCCTCTTATACTCTTCCGCCTCCTCTCTAGTTATAAAATATCTCCCTTTTGCCTGAAAGTCAAATAAAGTAGAAGCAGGGAGAGCGACGTGATAGGTGCGTCGTCTGTCAAAGATTAGTTGGTACTGGAGGAACTGATCATTCCTCTCAACAAAATGATGATGAACCATAGCCTCATAATCCAAATAAGAAGGGGGCAACTCAATATCATCCTCACGTATGGTTATACCAAGAAAATTAGCTATACAGGTTGCATAAATTCCACCGAAGAAATCTCCATTAAATCTATTATGATGCAACTTACGTGCAACAATGGCTCCCAAATTATAAGATTTATCTCCTAACACAGCACTCCTAAGAATACAGAGGTCAGGGACACACATATGACATGCTTCATCTTTACCATTTATGCACCTACCTATGAAGAGAGCAAAATAATGTATAGAAGGAAAATGAATGCTCCCTATTGTAGCTTGTGCTATATCTCTAGATTCCCCCACAGTTATACTAGCAAGAAAATTTTTAAATTCAAATTTGCGAGGTTCACTAGCACTACCCCATTGTGGAAGTTTGCAAGCAGTGGTAAAGTCCTCTAAGTCCATAGTATAAGAATTTTCATAAAGATCAAACGGGACAGTTTGAGAATTGCGTGAAGATGAAAATTCAAACCTCCTCACAAAGGAACTAGTGAGATAGTGGTACTGATGACACTTCTCTGCCTCGAAGCTCACAAGATCAGCGTTACGCAAATATGCGTTAAATTCTTCCTTAATCCTGCTCGATCCATGAAGTCCTCTGAAGGCCATTCACAAGGCCGCGCTGGAGCGTCCCTTGGTGGCTCATCATCAGCATCACGCATTGCAAGCCTGGGTCCTTGTTTCCTTGAAGAACCACCTTGGTATATTCTCCTAAGCATATTTTTTCCTCTGAAAAATTTCTGAAATTTTTAGTAACTTCAAATAAAAGTAAACCAAACTCAACAAAATTGATAGCAACTACTCCTACAAGTGCCTAGAGCCTATATCATGCATTAGAACTACTTGGAACCATATAAATTTGACATGCAAGCTCAAGAAGATGGTCACCTAGGCAGCACAAATTTGCAATGAATAAAGCACTAGAACAAAAACTAATTGGACCAATGGAGGAGTCACATACCAAGGAACAATCCCCCAAAGCAGTTTTGTGAGAGGTGCTTTGAGCAAGGAGATCGAAATTCGCAGCAAAATGAGCTAGAAATCATGCTTGAGCTGGATGGTGATTTTTTTGGGAGGAAGAAGAAGTGTGTGGGTGCAGGAATAAGTGGAGGGGAGCCATCATGGGCCCATGAGGCAGGGGGCGCGCCCAGGGGGGTGGGCGCGCCGTGGATCCTCGTGGCCAGGTGCTTGCTCCCCTGCAGTGTTCTTAGTGCCAGATATTCTCAAATATTCTAGAAAAAATCATATTTTAATTTCATGGCATTTGGAGAACTTTTGTTTTCGGGGTATTTTTATATTGCATGGATAATTCAGAAAACAGACAGAAATTACTATTTTTGCTTTATTTAATATAAATAACATAAAGTAAAAAGAGGGTACAGTGAGTTGTGTTTTCTAAATTCATCCATCTCATGCTCATCAAAAGGAATCCACTAACAAGGTTGATCAAGTCTTGTTAACAAACTCATTCCGAGTAACATGGAACTGGAGAATTTTCGAAGAACACTAGGTTACCTCAACGGGGATATACACATCCCCAACAACAAGAATATCATATTTCTTCTTGATAGTAGGAAGAGGAAATTCAAAACCTCCAAAAATAATCAGTGGAATTTTTCCAATAGAGTTTATACTATGAACTTGAGGTTGTTTCCTCGGAAAGTGTACCGTATGCTCATTACCATTAACATGAAAAGTGACATTGCCCTTGTTGCAATCAATAACAGCCCCTGCGGTATTCAAAAAGGGTCTTCCAAGAATAATAGACATACTATCGTCCTCGGGAATATCAAGAATAACAAAGTCCATTAAAATAGTAACGTTTGCAACTACAACAGGCACATCCTCACAAATACCGACAGGTATAGCAGTTGATTTATCAGCCATTTGCAAAGATATTTCGGTAGGTGTCAACTTATTCAAATCAAGTCTACGACATAAAGAGAGAGGCATAACACTAACACCGACTCCAAGATCACATAAAGCAGTTCTAACATAGTTTCTTTTAATGGAGCATGGTATAGTTGGTACTCCTGGATCTCCTAGTTTCTTAGGTATTCCACCCTTAAAAGTATAATTAACAAGCATGGTGGAAATTTCAGCTTCTGGTATCTTTCTTTTATCAGTAACAATATCTTTCATGTACTTAGCATAAGGATTCACTTTAAGCATATCAGTCAAACGCATACGCAAAAAGATAGGTCTAATCATTTCAGCAAAGCGCTCAAAATCCTCATCATCCCTTTTCTTGGATGGCTTAGGAGGAAAAGGCATGGGTTTCTGAACCCATGGTTCTCTTTCTTTACCGTGATTCCTAGCAAGAAAGTCTCTCTTATCATAACGTTGATTCTTTGATTGTGGGCTATCAAGATCAACAACAGGTTCAATCTCTACTTCATTGTCATTACTAGGTTGAGCATCAACATGAACACCATTATTAACATTATCACTAGGTTCATGCTCATTACCAGATTGTGTTTCAGCATCAGAAATAGAGATATCATTGGGATTCTCAAGGGTGTCAATAACAGGTTCACTAGAAGCATGCAAAGTCCTATCGTTTTTCTTTTTCTTCCTCTTGGAAGGACTAGGTGCATCAATATCATTTCTCTGAGAATCTTTCTCAATTCTCTTAGGATGGCCCTCATGATACAAAGGTTCCTGGGTCATTTTACCACCTCTAGTCATAACTCTAACAACATTATCATTTTTCTTACTATTTAATTCATTGAGCAAATCATTCTGAGCTTTAAGTACTTGTTCTACTTGAGTGGTAACCATAGAAGCATGTTTACTAATGAGTTTAAGTTCACCTACTATGTGGACGACATTCTCCCCTCTCGTTGCTATGCATCGCGATGATCTTGCATGTGCGTAGGATTTTTTTTGAAATTACCGCGTTCCCCAACAGGCCCCCCGCCCCCAGCCTGTCGCTTCTGCCTCAAGGGGGGGGGGTGCCGGGACCGGTCGCTCCCACTCATTGGCTCTGGCGCAGCCAGCCGACGGCAGCGACGCATTCGATGCCAGTCTCCAGGTCTTCCCGGCGTCACCCCCCACTTCCTCGGAGTCCCGCCCGGCGTCTGCGATTCCATCTCCACCGGCGTCGACTCGTCCGCAGCTCCCCAGCTCCTACCCGCAATGGCCGAGGCCTTGGCTGGGCTGGGGCTGGACGCGGACCGGTCTCCTGCTCCCCCTCTCTCGTGCTGGTGCTCCCAGACCCTGTGGATACCGGGGCCCTCCCCGATGCTGACGTGCCTCCGACTCCGCCGCCTCCACTTCGATCCTGCTCGAGCTCGCCTCTCCATCGACCCAGTTCCCGACCTCCTACTCGGCGGCCGACGGGGAGACGACGGTGGTGACCACTCCGGTGGCCTCCCCCTCTCCCCCCTCGGACCGCGGCTTACTCTAGGAGGGGTAGGTCGACCCGGACACCGGTGACGTCCTCACGCCGTAGCGCCAGGATCGAGGCGGCCAGACCGAAGGGCAGCCCAGCTCTGCCGATTCCTGAGCGGGCAGAGCTCCGGGCAGCTGCTCAGAACCTCACGCCAGGTACCCCGACCATCCCAGCCACCCCCGCTACATGCTCGTTTTCCGCTCTTGAGTCAGCACCATTAGTCCACCTCGCAAAGGTGGCGGCAGCATCGTGTTCCGTGGTGAAATTGGACCCCATTAGTTCAGATTGAAGCGATTCGCGCTTGCGAGATCCTAGACGGACGCCTTGCCGAGACCCGTGCTCACCTCCAGGATGCCTCCGACTCTGCTGCTGAGGCCCCTAGGGACCCTGTCTCAGTCTATGGTTGACCCGGCTGAGATCCGGGGACACACTCGCTCCCGCACCGCAGCCCTCCACGCGCAGAGCACATCCAGAGTCTTGGGGTCAAGCAACCCCCTGATGATCTCATGATGCGGACCCTCTTCTGGAACATCTGCGGCTTTGGTCAAGATGGCCGGCGGCGCCAACTGATTGAATACATGAGGAACGAGCGTATAGACACTGTGGCCATTCAAGAAACAATGCGCACATATTTTTCTCTCTCAGAACTGGAACATTTGAGTTCCGACCTCTTTTCTTGGCACTGGCTCCCTTCTAGTGGGAGCACAGGCCACTCGGGTGGCATCCTTCTAGGAGTCAAGGATGCCACCTTTGAGGTAGGAAGCATGGACCGGGGCGAGTTCTTCGTCAGCATGGAGATCTTTGAGTGGGCACTCAACTTCAAATGGGAGATCATTGCCGTCTACGGACTGTCAGATCATAGCCGATCTGAGGCCTTCCTTGCTGGGATCCTCACGAAGGTCTTGGCCGCCCAGCTACCGGTCGTTGTGGGCAGCGACTTTAACCTCATCCGGTCAGAGGAGGATAAGAGCAATAATTTGATCAACTTCCCCCGGATGCAAATGTTCAATGACTACATTGCAGACATGGGGCTCCGTGAGCTAGATAGGGTTGGTGCTAGGTTCACCGGACTAACCGCCAAGCAGATCCGACCCGGTCGGTCCTTGACTGGGTCTTCGCTTCTCCTGAATGGTACATTCGGTACCCCCTAGAGTCGCTTCGCGTGATTACGCGGATCGGGTCCGATCACGTCCCTCTCCTTCTCTCCTCGGAGAACAAGCGACCCCCAACCCCCCGCTTTCGCTTCGAGACCTTCTGGCTGAACCAGCCCAGGTTTGCCGCCGCGGTAGCCGCACGGTGGCAAGAGGCTCGTGATGCACCCCACCGCCCCCTCTCGGTCGTCTACTCCTGGCATTTTTGTGCTAAGCGCTCATGCCAATTCATGAAAGGTTGGGGTGCTAACTTGGGCCGCGACATCAGAGAGCGCAAAAAAGCTCTCCTAGAGGGCATCTAGGCACTTGATCTTCGGGTAGATGCCTCGGGCCTCTCGGCAGAGGAATGGATGCTTAGATAAGATTTGGAAGACCAACTCATGATTACTTACACTAGCGAGGAGTTTTGGTGCCTACGGGGTACGTAGAATTGGGTCCTCTAAGGGGATGCCAATACCGCCTACTTCCAGTCCATCGCTAATGGCCGCCGGCGCCATAACTCCATCCCACTGCTCTGGGACGGAGAGACCCTCCTGCAGCAGTTGGAGGCCATCCAAGCCCATGTAGATGGCCTTTACAGAGACCTATTCTCTGCCTCCCCTCGGGGAGGGTTGGCCCTCGCCCACGATATATGGCCGCCTCGCTACTGTGTATCAGCTGCAGATAACGTGGCGCTAACGACACCGTTCTCTGAAGCTGAAGTGTGGGCGGATATTAAGGGCATGAACCCGTCCTCGGCACCCGGCCCGGATGGCCTCCCGGTGAAGTTCTTACAAACCTTCTAGGAGACCATCAAACCAGAAGTGATGGCCCTGTTTGAGGAGTTCTATGTAGGGTCTATCGACCTCACCATGCTTAACTTTGGGATAATCACCCTTATTCCCAAAGTGGGCGCTTCGGATATCCGCCAATTCCGACCAATCACGGTGATCAATGTCATTTTCCGCATCCTCGCGAAGGGGTTCGCCAATAGGGTGGCCCCAATAGCTGACCGGATCACCCACCCGGACCAGTCGGCATTCATCCAACGCTATATCGTTGACGGAGTCCTAGTATTTCACGAAGCTCTCCACGAGGTGCACTCCAAACACCTCAAGGCGGTCTTCCTGGAACTAGACTTTCACAAAGCGCATGACACTGTCCGCTGGCCCTTCCTTCGGGAATGCCTTCTCCCCGTACGTCCGCCATACATCCCTAGCATAGCGAACATCAAACCTTTCCCCTCCGGTTCGTCTGTCCAAAAATGCCAAACTTCAGGAAAGCATTCCCGGATATTACGCCGCTAACGTGTAGCACCGCGTTAGAACACGTCTAGCTCTGCATGTTGTCCTGTTATGCGCTTGCTTGCTATGTATTTACTGTTTCTCCCCCCTCTTCTCTTCGGTAGACCCCGTGACGGCTGCCGATGCCGCTGTGATCGAGTATGCCACCGACGACCCCTCCTTCTCATCTGAGCAACCAGGCAAGCCCCCCTTTGATAATCATGATATCACCCATTCCATTCTCTCATGCATGCATTAGATTTTGCTACTATTATTGTTTGCTCCTATTCTGATGCATAGCCTGCTTTTGTAACCTGCTCATTGTACCTTGCTTATCCTAAACTGCTTAGTATAGGTTGGTTAGTGATCCATCAGTGACCCCCCCACCTTGTCCTTGTTGCCCCTACTTCATCATCGATGACTCGAGCAACGTGATCGACGACTAGAGCCCGACACCTCACATCACACCCCTTTTGTTGCTCGACTCTGCAGAGTTACCATCGAGTGTCGAGGGTGATAGCTCACACATCACTCCTGATGAGATCTCTATAGTGTAGCTATTTGGTCATGGTCATCGAGGGTGATTCCTCCTTGACCACTCCTGATACGACTCTGTCGTGCAACCCCTCAAGTGTGAACCTCGAGGGTGGTTCCTCTTACGTTCACCTTGATGATTACATCGAGTGGAATTCACCGAGGGTGATTCCTCGGGTTTTCCCCTTGATGTTTGGACACACGGTTACCTTGACTTTACTTGAGACTTGGTGAAAGTCAGGCGGGCCCGGAGAGCACCCGCAAGATAATTACGTGGCACGGACGAGCATTCTGGGCCCTTGACGTAAGTCCACGAGACGGGGCGATGGCATCACACCGATCGTGAGTCTCTGCTCATCTTCGCAAGCTAATAATACACTACGGTTTGGGTATTTGTTTTGAATTGGCCTTTGGCCTTTACACACTAACAACCACGCGAGAATAGTTATGGGCCTCGGTGACATAGTATCAGCTAAAGCTTTGTCAGACATCCAGTTCAGCATTGTGGCACGGCTGGGCTGGCACAATCCTGTAGTGGTGGAGCCTGGACCCGCCCTGCGCGCAACGACTCGGAGTGCAATGGGCGATGGGCCTAGACTCCGGAGTGCTTAGGATGTAGACCAGCGGGGACCTCTCTACTGAGCCTAGGTAGGGCTACAACATGTTGATATTCTGAGGCCGGACATTCACCCAGAAAAGTGTGTCCGTCCAGAGTAATCAAGCGTGTTGGAAAACGTGGTGCACCCCTGCAGGGAAGATTATCTATTAATAGTCGTGTCCACGGCAACAGACGTTCAAACTTATATCCTGATCTAATACAACTAGAAATGGATACTTGAGATATGTGGCTCCGAGATTACTTTCTCGCAGGGAGTCGAGGAAGGATCTCTGAGCGTTATTGCTACAACATGTTTGTTAAATATAAACTGCTATTCTTTACTCTTCTACATGCTTCAAGATGCTTGGAGCTGCTTGAAGGTGCTAGTGTTTGATAGGCTAGGCCTTCCCCTCTATTCTGGCATTCTGCAGTTCAGTCCACAGATACATGCCCTCCTTTGATACCAATGCATACTCAGTATAGATCTGATGCTTGCGAGTACTTTGGATGAGTGCTCACGGTTGCTTTGCTACCCCTTTCCCCCCTTCTTTCTTCTTTCCGGTTGTTGTGACCAGGTGGTGGATCCCTGGAGCCAAATGCCACCGCCGACGGATACTACTACATGGAGGCCACCGACGACTAGGAGTAGTTAGGAGGTCCCAGGCAGGAGGCCTTGCATCTTCGATCATTGTTGCTTTTGTGCTAACCTTCTTAAGGTGGTCTTGTTTAACTTATGTCTGTACTCAGATATTGTTGTTTCCGCTGACACTTGTGTATCGAGCTTGTATTCGAGCCCTCAAGGCCCCTGGCTTGTAATATGAAGCTTGTATTATTTTATTTGTGTCTAGAGTTGTGTTGTGATATCTTCCCGTGAGTCCCTGATCTTGATCGTACACATTTGCGTGTATGATTAGTGTACGGTCGAATCGGGGGTGTCATAGCAGCACCTTGCCATGCAAGAAACCGTCGACCTGCACATCCACGTCTACAAGGAAATCGTCTACATAGGCCACTACAAGGCCCGCGAGGACAGAAAGACGTTGGCCTTCTTCCAGCGGCTGGAATCTTTGGACGCCATTGTTCAGAAGCACGTCGACCTGGCCACGAAAGCCGCTGCTCTTAGGCGCCGTTCGGTGGGTCGGCGCCATGAGTCGAGGAGGTGGACGTCATCGATGGAGGCATCTTTCTTCTTGCCTTATGGCCTTAATGTTTTATTAGTGTATGGCATTTTTATTCCAGTCGTAAATGACATGTGTGATCCCTTGCTCTTATTTGGCATTAATTATATGTAGTACAAAATGTTGTGCCGTTCATGTCGCACCCCCACACGGTCTGTCCGGCACGCCGCTCAAGCTAGTGAACGCGTGTTGTCTTAGCATTTTCACTGTCAGGTGGGGCTGCAGTTGAGCAAATCTACCATCGGCAAATCCCCACCCCGCCCACCACGCGTCGGCTGAGCTAGAATTATAAGAGAGAAACTCTTATAAAAACAGAGTTGGTGATGAGGGTGTGCCTGTCATCCTACAATATAGGTCGTCCGATATATATCTGACGGATAGGAAGGAAACTATGGCAATTTTGCAAAAAGATACCCACACCCCTCTCCATATTTGCAAATAAGGCCTTCCCTCGTTCATCCTTTTCTCTGACAAGATAAACTACTCATACAAATGCATCTTGATGTTACGTGCAACGCACGGGCATCTTGCTAGTAGAAGAGAGAAACGAGGGAGAAGAGCTAGCTGTAGCACGGACGTTGTTGTCAGATGGGACTCGTGTTGATAGCATAGGAGTACTGAGTACTCGTACCTCTTCTTTTAGGGAAAAAGTAGTCGTACATCTAGTACCACTAGTTGGGTGCGTGCGACCTATACCTGTCATCACTTTAGGTCTCCTTTTCGAACTGCAGTTACACTTCATAGTACATATTTTTTTCACACATTTATCCTCCTATATGTACTCCTAGGCTATTTCCACGTGCTCCCTTTCGTTGACATGTGGGACATGGAGCATCTAGGTCATAGTGCATGCACGACTCGGAGCATATGCAACCATGCCGGCGTACTTTACATTTCAGACCTCACGAATTACATGCAAACCCCCCGCAGAAGAATAAATAAATAAATGAACTACTACATGCAAACCGGATTATTTTCTTAGAAACCGGAGAACGTTCATTAAATTTTGGACATAACACATTTATAAAAAATGGCTGGACCTAAACCAGTCTAAGGGCCTCTTTGATTCGTAGGATACTGAAAACACAGGAATGGGGAAAGTATGATGGCCAATGAACCGAGAGGAGGAGTATTGTACATGCTAGAGACTGGACTGTAGCACATTGTTTTTTATGGCCATATAACCTTATTGTTTTCTATGGCCTATCGCCTAATGGTTCACTGGGCTACCGTGGTTCGCACTCCTCCGACATGAGTAGTAGTACTTCGCCGACATGTGGGAGAGCTAGCATCCGGGTCAACGTGTCATGCACCAGATTAGAGTCGATAAAGGAAGGGGCATCACCTCAGTCGTAGCGCCGGTAATTAATGACTATAGTGAGTAGTCATATCACAAGACCCTGTCTTTCTAGCAGTAACGCGTCATCAAATCACATAGCCCTACCTTTCCAGCAGTAAGATGAATCCGCTACTCCCTCACCCTCCTCGCCTCTCTGTCAAACCGTCTACGCGGAAACTGCCATGCGCAATGCCTAGGAAAAGCCCCACATTCAACTTTTAACTACTCATAGTATAATTTTGTACCGATGAATTGCGCCATGGAGCAGAAAACCAAAAGAAAAATGTGGTACATGTAAAAAAATATAGTTCAAGCTCTAGCTAGCGATTCAGAATGTAAACCATGCATGTGTTTATACGTATAGGTTACTTCAAAGTACTTAGTCCATTGATGCAATGTGGTCAAGCTGTACCATCGATATCTCAAAGCCAAAATAGTTCGAGCTTGTTCGTTCTATATATCTATACCCCTATATAGTGTGCGAATAACTTTGAGAGATGGCCGTCGGATGAAGCCAATCCGATGGTGCAGAGATGGCAAATCCGAGAACTGCTGGTCGTTGGATATCATCTACATTCCACCAGATTTTGCCACATGTAAAATCTAGAAGACTCCATGGTTGAATTTAAGCATAATGCACAAACCTCAAAACACAAGCACTTCTTTTGTTCTAGAATATTCCGTATCATAATTGCCCAATTTTTTTCTACATGAATTGCCATTATTTATTTTTACTTTATGCTTTACAACGCACTATTCCATGAATCTTAAAATAGATTAGCTTTTTTATAAAGACTAATTGATTTTGAATGAGATGAACTATAAGAATTAAATGAACATCTACATCATGCATATATGACTCAAAGCTTACATGCTATAATGTGGTATTTATTCATAATTTGGTTGTCAAATCTCATGCGTGCAATGCACATGTACCTTACTATTAAATACTAGTATTGTATGTTTATTCACCTGTGGGGTTGTGCAACCAATGGAGGGCCGGGGAGCACAAGTGAACAGTACTACTACTAGTAAGTATGAGTCGTACAGTTAGTCATGTTAAATAGAGAGTTTCTTTTCTTTAATGCCACGTACATGTCACATTCCTAGTTCTAGTAATTCTTAGTGCTAGCATCTGGTGTTGTGTCATGTTTAAGTTTCAATTAAAGTTGAAATGGGGATGGCAGAAACCCCCAGTGCCACTTAATCCAACTAGGGTTACAAAAGTACTTTTTCAATGAACATGAAATGCCCTTCAAAAATGTTCATCATCTTTGCCTTGGTCTAGAACGCCTGACAAAAATGGTTCACATTTTTCTAGGACAACATTGGGTCACTGAATTAAATCATATGCTATTTGCATTTGGGCATTTAAATGCTATATAATATTTTAAATGTCCAAATATTCATGAAATAAAATGTTTACTATTGGAAATATTCCAAACAGTGGCCTTGAGCAGTTTCATGAATTTTGAGACTATTTTGGTATTTTTAATAAAGCCCTAAAGTTACAGAATAAAGAAAACAGAAAATAAAAGAAAAGGAGACTTACCTGGCCAAACTCACCTAGCAGCCCACCTGGCGGCCCAACACTGTGTTGGCCCATGCCAGTCAGCTGCTTCCTCCCGCCACGCAGGCAGGGAGGTGAGCGCCGGCGCGCCTGAGCTCGCCACGCACCTCCCAGCTCGCCTGCCTCACCTCGGACGCCGCTTCGCCGCGTGGATGCCCCCCTGGAAGCCGCCCCGACCTCGCCGACACCCCCTTTCGTCCCCTGCACCTCTCCTTCGCCCTCCCCCACCATGGCCGACGCCATCGTAACCGCGGCCACCGTCGCCTCCTCTTTGCCCCGCCGTGTCCAGAAGCTCCACCACCGTCCGCTTCGTTGAGCAGATCGAGCTCCGAGTGCTTGTTCGCCCCAGAGCCACCGCACCGACCTTGCTTCGCCTCGCCGTCGTCGGAGATCCGCTTCGCCGCCCTAGTCGCTCCAGCTCATCCCCGACACAGCTGCCTAGCTCGCCGTGACCGTTGTGGGCTTCTGCCTCTCCTCCCCCTCTCCGTTCTCGATGCCGCCCACCGTAGCGACTGCACGGAGCGCACCCGCATGCGCCGCCCCCTAAGCTCGACGCCGATGTGGCTCTGGCCACGCAATGGCCTCACCACCATGCCCAACGCACTCACCGCACCGCGCAGGCCTCGTAGGAGCTAGCCCTGTGCCTCCATCTGCATCGTAGTGTCGAGTTCAAGCTCGCCTGAACTCTGGCAGCCGCCAAGCTCGTCGTCGCGGTCGTCTCCGGCAACCCCGAGCCCAACCACCACCACCACCACTCGACGCGGCGCGCCTCCAGCTATGCGTAGATGCCCTCCTCTACCCTTTTGGTCGCCGGAGTGCGAACCCGCACCCTCCGCGGCGTCCGGTCATCACCGTCGGCTAAACGCCGGCGATTTGACCCAGTTGACCAGAGTTTTGACCCCTTGGGTCACTGACATGTGGGCCCTGCCCCTTGGTCAAACCTAGCTTAGCACTAAAATAACCATAATTAGTTCGTTAACTAACTGTGTCACTGACTAGTGGCTCCCACTAGTCAGGTTTGACCTAGACCGCACAGTTGACCTGCTGACGCTATGCTGACACAGTAATGGCCTTTTCTGGATTTATTCTTATTTAGGAAATTCCAGAAAATAGTGCTAACTTCATAAAATCATAGAAAATAATCTGTAACTCCAAATGCAAAGATTTATATATGAAAAATCATCAAAAAAATGCAATCTATCCATCTGTACCATTTTCATGCATGACAAACTAAGTTATGCCTACTGTATAAGTGAAAAACATCATAATGCCATTTAAATAACCACATGTGGAGTTTGAATTTGAATCTTGGATTCAAACCAACTTCATTTAAATTGTTGCTAGTTTCATTAGCTCAAACCACAGCATATTGCCATGTCATGATCATGCATCATATTGTTGCATTGCATTGATTGTGTTCTTTCTCTGTTTGCTGGTATTTGTCCCCTCTCAGTGGACGTAGTTCCGACGATGAGTTTGATGACACCGATGAAGAGCTATACTATCTTCAGAAGTGCCAGGCAAGCAAAACCCCCTTGATCATTCTGATACAATCCCACTCTCTCGCTCCTGCTCCCTTTTACTGGATTAGGACAACAACGGTTCAACTGTTACATGCTGCGGTAGTTGAACCCCTTTCCTTTGCATGACCTGTCATTGACACAGTAAATAGATGAAACCCACTAGCATGAGTAGGAGTTGTTTGAGCCCTGATGTGCCTACTCAATCATGCTTGTTGTCATGCCTACTACTGCTTAGAGTTGAGTCAGGTCTGATTCATCGGGAATGAATTGGAATGGTGATGAGCAAGTCCTACTGTGTGTGAGCTAAGTGTGTGAACACGATTTGGTAAAGGTAGCTGTGAGAGGCCATGTAGGGGTACATGGTGGGTTGTCTCAGTGAAATCGTCCTCAGGAACTGAGTTCTGTGTTTGTGATCCATGAACACCTACTACCACACGTTGGGCCCTGAAACATGACCCCGCTCGACTTATTAATCGCCCTTGTCCTCTGTCCAGGAGTTGCAAGTAGTTTCTAGTGTTTGTAGTATGCTGGAGGCTGTGCGCAGCGCTAACCCGAGGGGTGGGCTGTGATGCGGTAGGCACATGGCCCGGTGTATCTATTCGCCCGTTTGGTGACCCGAGAACCCCGCACACATTGTTCGGGGCCGTAGTGGAAACCTCGACCGGACTCCCTGCAGATGGAACCTGAATAGGCGATAAACCTGGACTAGGGACTTGTGTGGTTAGTCGGGTCATGGTCTACACCCACGCCGGCTTTGGCTTGAAGTCTGCCGAGCACATGTCGTGTGCAGACGCTAAGTGGTGGAAACATGTGTGAAGAGGCACACCCCTGCAGGGTTATAAATGATCTATTCCAATAGCCGCGTCCGCGGTAAAGGACTTCTGGGTTGCCTATATAGTTCATAGACAAGTGAAAGTGGATACTCTAAAATGCGAAAGATAAGCGTGAGTGCTATGGATGGCCTTCTCGAAGGGAGACGGGAGGGGATCCATAGTGGTGTATTGATATGGTGAATATATGGACTCGTGTGTGCCACCTCAAAGAGTTACTTGCAGTCATAGTTCAGGATAGCCACTGAGTAAAAGCTGGCTTGCTGCAGTTAAACTACACCCCCCTTTGTTGATACTGATGCATATGTAGCTAGATCTGATGTAAGTCTTTCTGGGTACATTTGTACTCACATTTGCATAATTTATGTTTTTGCGGAGAGACTTCAGTCTCGCTAGTAGTTCCGTGTGGACTTCGACGTTTAGCATGTTACCTCAGCTACAATCTTGTGCCCTCGGCAGGGTCTTGTAGATAGTCAGGCTTCAAGCCTTTTCATTTGTAGTTGTCTGTACTCAGACAAGTTAAGCTTCTGCTTGTCCTTTTTGCTTGTATGACTTGAATGCTGGGTCATCAGACCCATGATTGTAATAACTGGCTCTTCGGAACCTAATGAATAAATACTTTGAATTTTAGGGTTTTGTTGTGATGCCATGTTGTATTTGCACATATCGAGCATATTGTGTGTATGATTTGAAATGCTTGGTATGTGTGGGATCCGACAACCTAGTTGCTTATCCTTAGTTGCCTCTCTTACCGGGAAGTGTCTCCTAGTGCTTCCACTGAGCCATGGTAGCTTGCTACTGCTCCGGAACACTTAGGCTGGCCGGCATGTGTCCTTCTTCGTTCCTGTGTCTGTCCCTTCGGGGAAATGTCACGCGGTGTCTACCGGAGTCCTATTAGCCTGCTACAGCCCGGATTCTCCGGAGTCCTGTTAGCCCAGCTGCTACAGCCTGGATTCATTCGCTGATGACTGACACGTCCGTTGCTGCACTACTAGGGAAAACCTTACCAATAGCGCTGGTTTTTGAGCTACCAGTAGCGCGGGCGCCAGCACTACTGCTACGACACTACATCTATTTTGTAGCAGTAGCGCTTGTTTAGGCCAGCGCTACTGGTATGTTCAGATACTAGTAGCGCGCCTCTGGAAAGCGCTACTGGTAAATGACCGTTGCTAGTAATATTTTGGCCAGCACCACTGCTAAAATTTATTTTTTCGCATTTTGGCATTGTACATGTTTAAACAAATATATCTTTTATACAATAAGAACTTATCATGAACTAGTCTGTTTAAATAGCATATTCATTACCACTAGCCATCACCACCAAACAATGTTCGTCAATGAGACATCATATAACAAGTTGGTCACTAGTCATAATCACAACTCCTCCTCATCATCACCGACTCTAACTCATTGTAGCACATAATAACACATTCTACCTAGGACCTACTCCTCTCATAGGACCTACTCTACCCTCTCTTAGGTAAAATATCATAAAACAAGATAGGCATTGACTCTCCATTAAGGAAAATGGACTCTCCATAATAAAGAACGGAGATCATCCTGTCTCCAAATCTTGGCCTACGCACAATGTTGCTTCCAAGTAGCTCTCTACGATGGTCGAAACTTTTTTTAAAATCATTTATTATCATGGCTTCCTCGCTTTTAGAAATCCAATATGGACATGAGTGATGTGGATACTGCAGCTGACCTGGCCGTGGTGGCCGTAAGCTCATAACATCAACGTGAGCTCTCGGCAACATCAGATGAGGCACACAATCCATCGGGATTTTATGTTCAAAAACATAGTAATAACTTTGTAGTTAGCAATGTAGTTTAGTTTTAGAAGAATTTATGCAAAAGATGCACGGATGTCGTAATAGTAGAAAATCTTACCATGCTATCTCCATTGATGTTACCGTAGTTCAACACATGCACTAGTGGCACATATTGACCATAATGTGGAGGATTTTGATAATAGCTATTGTAATTCTCAAGATGAGTAAAAAATGTGATAAGACCATCTTTCTCCTTATAAGTTAATTGTGCTTCATCATTGTAGTAGTAGGTTCTGTCTACCATCTTCCGTACATTTTTTGAAGAATGAAAATAAGTTGTCAATGGAAATAAGCTGTCAACTATTTTGAAATAAACAATATAAATTACTTAATAAATATGTTTGAGAAACTCACACAACGGTAGAACCGGAAGCATGTCAACAAGGACCCAAATGGTCATATTCTTTTCGTCGATGTCAGAATCACCAAGATCGAAGGTGAGAAGCATACCCTCATGAAAATCATACGCCTTGCAAAGTGCTTCCCAATTCAGGCAACCAAAATTGGATGAGTTCACAGAATTGTATAGATTTACAACAAAATCATAACCATGATGGGTCCTTAGTTGCATTATCTTTGTCTCCATGCTTTCATGATCTTCAAAACCCATCTTCTCCAAGACATAGTATCTTGCATGTCATGGGATAAGCTAGTCGAATTGTAAAAGACGGAAATTACACGTTGAAGAAGTAAAGAAGTCATGCAAAAATAACAAAAAACACTTGTCGTTGTTGCGTACCATTTCAACATCGAAGGTCTCCTGGAGCTTGATGCTGAAGTGCCAACCTTCTACCAGGTGAGGCCTATCGCACAGACCGCGCTCATCTTCGCAGTACTCGCACATAGCGAATTCCCTTTCGTCGTCAGACATTTCATATATGTTCATTGTCGAAACAGGCGTGCATTCAATAAGCAAAACTAAAATCATAATAGACATAAAACAAAGTACTCCATTCAAATTAGCATGCATTCAATAAGAAAAACTAAATCATAATAGTAGAGACAAAACAAATTACTCCATTCAAATTAGCATGCATTCAATAAGCAAATAACTAATAGGTAATTAATAATCCATCATCGAATACATATATAGTAGTTTGTAGCAAAGATCCTCATATAATATCACTAATACATCTCGAATAATAGCTCCTCTAGGTTCAGTGGGCCGCGGGCGGTGGACACCCAAAGAGAAGGAACCATCACAGGATCATAGCTTCGGTGAGATCCTTGAAGAATCTGCCAAGTATTGGAGAATCTGTCATCCGCCAACGCAACCATGTAGTGATCGACGTGCGTGTCCTCCTCCGTGACACGGTGCTGTACCACCTACGTGAGGGACTCAAGCCTCTGCACCGATGCAGGCCCACGTGACCACCACCAAAGATGCTCCGGGTCGACGACGGGCTGGCTCCTCACTAAGCTGCGCTCACCGGATGGTAGCACATCCCAGTACCAGCCCAGCGGAGCCCAGTCCCGGACATGGCCCCTGTGTTCAAGCAGGCCTCCTCCGCCGAGTCAATGACGAGGATGCGGGATAGGCATCGTTAATGTCGAGAACAAAATGCTTAATTATGAAAACAAAATTAATAACCACTTAGCAAAATTCGGCATGACCTTTCCTAAAAGCAAGACATATCGAGTGCCTGAAATTTACCAGAAAGTGGATGAATCAACATTCTTGCAAAACATAGGCCACTCGGTTAAACAACTAAGATTGTGGCATGTTCAAAATATGACATATATCCACTTCAAAATATCCATTTCAAATTTGCATATAACAGGAATAATTGTTTTTACTAAAAAAATAACAACAAATGTGATAGTTCAAAATATGATCCTAAGATTAACTAGCTAGGGTTCATACTACATTATCCTAATATTCATACTACATTATCCTAAGATTAACTAGCTAGGGTTCATACTACATTATCCTAAGATTAAACAACTAATATTAAACACCTAAGACTAAACAACTAAGATTAAAAACTTACATTATCCTAAGATTCATACAACATTATCCTAAGATTAACTAGCTAGGTTTCATACTACATTTTCCTAAGATTAAACAACTAAGATTAAAAACCTAAAATTTTCAACTAGCTAGGATTCAAAAGAAACTAGGGAGGAGGAGGACGGAGGGAGGAGGATGTACCTCTCGGTGGAGGAGGGCCGGCGCGGGGGGGGGGGGGGGGGCGAGGGAGGAGGGCCGGCGCCGGGGCCGGGGGAGGAGAGCCGGCGCGGGGGCCGGGGCGGCCAGCGAGGGAGGAGGCCGGCGCGGGGGAGGGCGGCCGGCGGGGAGCAGGGCCGGTGGGGGGGATTAAGGGAGGAGTGTGGAGTGTGTGAGTGAGCTGAGTTATGAGGTTTGGGGCGCAAGCAAGGGAGGAGTGGGCTTAGCAGCAGTGCGGGTAATGGGCCAGCGCTCCTGCTAAGCCCACTAGCTGTAGCGCCGGCGCACATCAAACGCTACAGCTAAGTGGCCTGCCAATTTGGCCCGGCGGCCCGCTAAACAGCAGTGCGGCCTGCGCCAACCAGCACTGCTGCTATATAGTAGCAGTAGCGCCCGTTTTGGCCGGCGCTACTGGTACATACCAGTAGCGTGGGCGCCCAAACAGACACTACTACTAAAATTCTATGTATAAGCATTTTCCTAGTAGTGTTGGGTCATGTATTCCTGTCCTTGTAAGTTAGTGCCACTCTGGGTTTACGACTAGTCATGTCGACCCGGGTTCTCTGTCATGTGGATGCTAGCGACACTATCATATACGTGAGCCAAAAGGAGCAAACGGTCCCGGGCCAGGTAAGGTGGCACCCGTGGGAATACCGTGCGTGAGGCTGCAAAGTGATATGATGTGTTACATGCTAGATCGGTGTGACTTAGGATCGGGGTCCTGACAGCTTTGGTATCAGAGCCTGACTGCGTGTAGGATTACCAAGCCAAACTAGTCGAAGTTGATTCTAGAAATGCTTTAGTTGTATAAGGGAATTGATTGTGGATGGGAACATAAGGCTCTTTTTACTCCTTTACCTTATGCCCTTCTGATCTGAGTCACGCTCTTTTCTTCTACGGGGATTTAGAACTAGGCTTCTAATCTTTCTATCAGGATCACGTGTTACTAATCCATAGATTTTATGATTGATGGATTAAAGTCTCAGTTCAGTTTCTACTACTTCCGTATGTTCATAGCTGGCCTTAGAACCTTGATATTGTGATGTTGAGTGGTCATGCCACTACTTTGTAGGATGTCTCAAATCTTTTTGAGCATTTACAGCTGTTATGCTGTCTGAGTCATCCCAGGTTTCGAAATAGTCTGATGCATTTGCAACTCCCTTCTTTCCTTTCCCGATATTCCTTTGGGCCGGTTTAACCACACTAATCGGTGAGTTGAGGTACTCCGTTGCCTCAACATATATGTTGGAGCTATTATTATGACCCTATGTGTCTTAGAGGATCACCTAGTAATCTAGCCATCTCTTGTGTTCCCAGTTTGATGATTCTGGCCATCATTCTCAAAAGCATCCCATGATGCCACTTAGTTAGTAGGCATTCTATTCCTGGGTTCTTGCACCCAAGATTCACCCTACTTACTTCATATTGATAGTGTTTGCTAGTTCCTTTAGGATATTAGTTACCTTTGCGATAGTCCTCGAGGTTCATGGTATATCCTTCTTCCAAATACCATGAACTACTTATGGCAGAAGCTCTCGTGAACCAAAACATCACAATAAGAGTGCTCTTGATGAGTTCTCCATTCTGTATTGTGAATCTGTCAGTCCTACCTTTCTACATGGATTATCTGGAAGAAATATGTTGAACTTGTTTGACATACTAAATCGATGCATCCGCAACTCAAAAAACCATATGTTCCTTTGAGTTGTCTCTCTTTAGTTGTATTCTGACCTCTGTCTATCAATTGATAGTCGGGACTAGTTGTGCATTCGTGTTATCGATGCCTATTATTCTTGTGGTCCGTCAACCCATTCTATTCTGGAATGACTAGAAGAAACAAACTCCAGCACCTCATCCATTTCTTGGACTGGTCAAAGTAGTTGTATTTCGCACATCAAAATGCCAATCTAGCTTTTGTTCTGTTCTACCTCAGAGTATTACCCCCTTTATGTCAGGATTGTCATGAGAATTGCACCACCTCCTATGAACTCTCGGTACAGTGATACTTCTTGCCATTATTGTTATTCCTCGGTTCCCTTGTTATTGTAACCAGAATGCCGACAAGTGAATCGTGATGTGTGAAAGTAATACTCCTAGCAACTGCGTTGCTTGGTACTTAATGGACAATAATTCATTCTTAGCGTGTTGGTTGTTGAGTTATCATTCTAAGGTTACTCGTGCTACCTAGTCCTTATTTCTGGTGCACTCTTCGGTAAGTGAGTTAGGATTGTGTCAATCCCTCACTCTTCTGATCATGTAGTGTTTCCTTGAAAAGCAAGATTGTTCTCGATCTTAGAGACATATCGGTGGTTCGTGATTTTTCGGATATCTTCATGGAAGTATCACCAGGTCGTCCCCTGACTGATATGTTGAGTTCGTGATCAAGTTGGTTTTCCAATAAACCACTCTTTCTCCAAGAATCTGTGTTGGATACCCGTGAGCTAGTTAGTTAAGCCAAACAACAACTTGGAGAGTTGGAAGATAAAAGCTTGTCTGACTTAGTTCATGTTAAGGGATATCTTTTTGTGCGTGTGTGTGTTGAAGAAATATGATATCTTCATCGATTGGTCCTCGTGATCAGTTATTGGATCTATTGTCTTGTCCATACTTTGATTTGAGTGTGGGCTATCCTCAAATCAAATCAGAACCAACGATGTTCGTAATGTTATCTTACTCGTGGTTGATCCCTCGGGCATACACCATTACATCCTTTGGTCTGACCAATGCTATCACCGTGTTCACCTAATTGTGGAATTCCATCTATATGGAAGCCTGGATGGTTTGTTGTTGAGCCCATTGACAACATTTTCATCTTGTCCATAATTCATGTTGAACATCTAAGTTAGCGTTGGAAACTTTTGAAAGCATTTTCTTCGTGCAAGCTCATGAAGTTTATGTTTTGATGGAAGAAGTGACTTCCCCTAACTCACGTGCATATGATGCAAGTTGCCGCCGTGAATTTGAGAAAGTTTGTTTCGCTTCCTCTGGAATCATCCCAAGTCAGTCATGCATTCGTGCGAAGTATTCTGTGGTCTGGAGACTTGCAACCTTCATTCTATATGAATCCCTAGCACACCAAGCCATTGATTGATTTGTTCAAGGAAAAGAAGTTCTTAAGTGCTAATCCTTAAGGACCCAAAGGTACATGCGCATGACTTTGCTCTCCACAATGATGTTTCCCAATCAGAACTCGTTAGTGTTTCGTTGTAAGACTACTGTGTGGTCATGCTTGTCTGGGACAATGTGTTCACATGTATGTATCAGAACCCGCTCATGTTTTGGAGCTTGCTATCTTAGTTCACTCCTCGAGAATCTCGCAACGCCATCTCATCGATTTGTGTTGCAAACTTTCATTTTTCTTTCTGGACTTGATGAGTCTGGAATATACTGACACCAACCAGACATGAATCTCAGGCAGATATGATGATTGGAACATATTCCAAGAATTATAATATTGGTCTCTCTGTAACTGGTAAAGTGGATGCCGTGGCCAACACACCCAGTCGGAAGACCTATTATTGTAGTATCTTGATTGAGGAAGTTGGCCACCTCCCCATAAGGATTTCGTAGGATTTACTCTAGTAGTTGTTCCTTATGGATTCTCGTGCTCCCAAAGTCCGACCTTTTACTTGATGTTCTAGATATCAAACCATATCTATAATGGGTTACGCTAGCACATCAAGGAGAACATTAGAAGCGGAGTGCTAAATGTCTCTCGGTCGATCATCCAGATTTTGTTTCCTTGGCCTCGCTAAGGTGAAATCTGAGAAGGTGTTATCTCCGTTTGCATCTGCATCCTCCACAGATATTCAACATGGTAGTACGAGGTGTCACCAACATCTTGTCACAGATGTTGGAAGACCTTGATGGATATGGAAATGCTCAAGTTCTTGAGAGCATAGTCAGTCTCTGGGTTATATCCTCGGCATCATCTGGAATGTGTCCTCCGCTTGCTGAGTTGTCTTGTAACTCTAGTTTCCTTTCCAAACTGAGTATGCCATTTCTCCGAACTCCTTCAAATGATCATTTGTGATTTTCCTTGGGCTAGTTTAGAGAGTTTCAATGATTTCTATATCAAAAGTAATTCTTTTTGCCACTCAAGGGAATATTTCTATGAGTCACCCCCCAAGGTGTCCCGTTATGGAATCATGGCGATTATCTCCTCACAACTTTGAAACCATGCACCATATTCTAAGCATGGAATTGTTTCCTACTAATCTAAACCTTCGTCACCTCCTTCTTTCCATCGCTCCTCATATGTGTTTTGTCCCTCAGCTCAAGAGATGTTTCAACGTCCCGTTCTGTGAGTTGATCATGTGATCATTAAGATGATCCATCCCTGTAGAGTTATCTCGCTCTGCTTTCCTCATGTTGGGTGAAGATCTCGAAAGCAAGGATGTCAAGTTCAAGATGATGCAATAAATCAATATCTTCGATAAGGATAGTTGGATCATGAAGATTGTGATAGTTCAAGTCCCCTCTTCCTTTTAACCCTGCGCTTGAATCTCGGGACAAGATTTTTGTTTAGTGGGGGTGAGTTGTCATATCCCTAGTTCTGGTAATGCTTAGTGCTAGCATCTGGTGTTGCATCATGTTTAAGTTTCAATTAAAGTTGAAATGGGGATGGCAGAAACCCCCAGCACCACTTAATCCAACTAGGGTTACCAAAATACTTTTTCAATGAACCTGAAATGCCCTTCAAAAATGTTCATCATCTTTGCCTTGGTCTAGAACCTCTGACAAAAATGGTTCACAATTTTCTAGGATAGCATTGGGTCACTGAATTAAATCATATGATATTTGCATTTGGGCATTTAAATGCTATATAATATTTTAAATGTCCAAATATTCATGAACAAAAATGTTTACTGATGGAAATATTCCAAACTGTGGCCTTGAGCAGTTTCATGAATTTTGAGACTATTTTGGTATTTTTTTAATAAAGCCCTAAAGTTACAGAATAAAGAAAACAGAGAATAAAAAGAAAAGGAGACTTACCTGGCCAAACTCACCTGGCAGCCCACCTGACAGCCCAGCACTGTGCTGGTCCATGCCAGTCAGTTGCTTCCTCCCGCCAGGCAAGCAGGGAGGTGAGCACCGGCGCGCCCGAGCTCGCCACGCACCTCCCAGCTCGCCTACCTCACCCGGACGCCGCTTCGCCGCGTGGATGCCCCCCTAGACGCTGCGTCGACTTCGCCGATACCCCCTTTCGCCTCTGCACCTCTCCTTCGCCCTCCCCCACCATGGCCGATGCCATCGCAACCGCACCGCCGGCGTAACCGCGGCCACCGTCGCCTGCTCGTTGCCCCGCCGTGTCCAGAAGCTCCGCCACCGTCCGCTTTGTCGATCAGATCGAGCCCCGAGCGCTTGTTCGCCCCGGAGACACCGCACCGACCTCGCTTCGCCTTGCCGTCACCGGAGATCCACTTCGCTGCCCCGCTCGCTCTAGCTCGTCCCCGACCCAGCTGCCTAGCCTGCCGTGACCACTGTGAGCTTCTGCCTCTCGTCCCCCTCTCCGTTCTTTCTGTCGCCCACTGTAGGGACTGCACGGAGCGCACTCGCACGCTCCGCCCCTGAGCTCGCTGCCGATGTGGCTCCGTCCACGCAACGGCCTCACCACCGTGCCCAGCGCACTCATCGCACCGCGTAGGCCTCGTAGGAGCTAGCCCCGCGCTTCCAGGTGCACCGTAGCATTGAGTTCGAGCTCGCCCGAACTCCGGCAGCCGCCAAGCTCGTCGTCGGCGTCGTTTCCGGTGACCCCGAGCCCAACCACTAGCACCACTCGACACGGCTCACCTCCAGCTACGCGTAGATACCCTCCTCCTCCCTTTTGGTTGCCAGAGTGCGAAACCCGCACCCTCCATGGCATCTGGTCATCGCCGGTGGCTAAACGCCGGTGATTTGACCCAGTTGACCAGAGTTTTGACCCCCGTGGGTCACTGACATGTGGGCCCCGCCCCTTGGTCAAACCTAGCTTAGCACTAAACTAACCCTAATTAGTTCGTTAACTAAGTGTGTCACTGATCAGTGGGTCCCACTAGTCAGGTTTGACCTAGACCGCACAGTTGACCTGCTGATGCAGTGCTGACGCGGTAATGGCCTTTTCTGGATTTATTCTTATTCAGGAAATTCCAGAAAATAGTGCTAACTTCAAAAAATCATAGAAATTAATCTACAACTCCAAATGCAAAGATTTATATATGAAAAATCATCAGAAAAATGCAATCTATCCATCTGCACCATTTTCATGCATGACAAGCTAAGTTATACCTGCTGTATAAGTGAAAAATGATAATGACATTTAAATAACCACATGTGGAGTTTGAATTTGAATCTTGGATTCAAACCAACTTCATTTAAATTGTTGCTAGTCGCATTAGCTCAAACCACAGCATATTTCCATGTCATGATCATGCATCATATTGTTGCATTGCATTGATTGTGTTCTTTCTCTGTTTGCTGGTATTTGTCCCCTCTCAGTGGACGTAGTTCCAAAGATGAGTTCGATGACACCGATGAAGAGCTATACAATCTTCAGAAGTGCCAGGCAAGCAAAACCCCCTTGCTCATTCCGATACAATCCCACTCTCTCGCTCCTGCTCTCTTTTACTACATTAGGACAACAACGATTCAATGGTTACATGTTGCGATAGTTGAACCCATTTCCTTTGCATGACCTGTCATTGCCACAGTAAATAGATGAAACCCACTAGTATGGGTAGGAGTTGTTTGAGCCCTGATGTGCCCACTCATTCATGCTTGTTGTCATTGTTTGCACACGAACACCTCACCGTGTACCCTTGACGCTGGGGGTGATGCACCGCAGCTCGCGTCGAAGGAGGTCCGACCGGCAGCGCGATACGCAGGACAGCCGGCAGACGCTTTTGTAGACCCAAAGCCCCGCTTACCCGGGAGGGACCCCGTCAGGGATCGCGGCGGCTATGGGCTGCTCCAGGTCGATTCGCTCGCTCCTAGAGCCTTGTGGATCCACAGTCCTCCGGCATGAAGAACTAGCGAAGAATAAGAAGAAAGATACAAGGGAGAGATAAAAAGTAGATGAACACGAAAAAGTAGTAGATTGATTTTTTCGATGGGTGTTGTTTCAATCGGCCGTCACCTCTAACATATATAAGAGGCGGCTAGACTTCCCGTACAAGTAAAGGATTCACCTAATCTTTCCTTACAAGAAAATTGAATCAATTCATGTCCTACAGCTTTAGTTCTAGTCCAACTCGGATTCAGCCCGAATCTGTCCCATACTTCTGTCTTGCTTCTTGCGCGGGCCATAGAAATCACACACTAACTCGGCTGGAGTCGAATTCAACATCAACCTTGTCCGCCTTGATGATCTGCATAAGATAACGCAAACCACTTATCCTTTTAAGGCTATCTTTATGACTTTTCGGGCTGATCTTTAAATGTGTGTCGGATTCAATTATGTAGTTTTCTGAACTGTCCGAGTGTTGAATCAATTCTGCAGGCCGTATACTATCTCCGATGATGATGACTCCAAAACAAAAGTTGACTGTTTCGACGATACGCACAACTCCGTGTAGAACACTTCTCCATACGAGGCCATCTGAATAAACTTTCGAGCCCATCTCCAACTTCTGGTCGGATTGATTTTGATAGTCTCCACCCCGGCAAGCTTTCCACCCGGAAAGCTTTCCACAACGGAAAGGTTTCTACCCCGGCAAGCTTTCACCCCAGCAAGGTTTCCACCCCAGTAAGGTTTCTACCCCGGCAAGGTTTCTACCCTGGCAAGCTTTCACCCCGGCAAGGTTTCCACCCCGGCAAGCTTTCACACCGGTAAGCTTCCACGCTGGCAAGGTCTTCATCCTGGCAAGCTTCGTTCAGCCGGCAAAGGCTGAATAACTCATGCGACCCATCAGACACCACCTAGATGGGTGTCTGGTCCCTCGCGTCATTTATTTCACTCAGGAGCGGTCCGCAAAGTGTTGCCTCTAACTTTTGCATACGAACTTGGATTGGGACAATTTTTATATCAAAATCAATCGTTTCAATGAGACGAAGACAATTTGTGTAGATCATTTTTTTCATCTGAGGTCATATTGGGAGCTTAGTCGGCCAAACTATACTCTGAATATAAGATCTTGGTATTTTGAACGTAGTTTCGGCCTTTGAGATGAAATCGGACGACGATGGCCCAAACTTCAAAGATGTTCATATAAACAATGTAGAACTCCTTCATGTAGATCACTTCTCCATTTGAGGCCATCTTAAATAAGTTCTTTACTGTGCCAAAATTGGGTGTCAACAGTCATGCCTGCTACTGTTAGAGTTGAGTCAGGTCTGATTCATCGGGAATGAATTGGAATGGTGATGAACATGTCCTACTGTGTGTGAGCTAAGTGTGTGAACACAATTTGGTAAAGGTAGCAGTGAGAGGCCATGTAGGAGTACATGGTGGGTTGTCTCATTGAAACCGTCCTCAGGAACTGAGTTCTGTGTTTGTGATCCATGAACAACTACTACCACACGTTGGGCCCTGAAATATGACCCCGCTCGACTTATTAACCGCCCCTGTCCTTTGTCCAGGAGTTGCAAGTAGTTTCTAGTGTTTGTAGTATGCTGGATGCCATGCGCAGCATTGACCCAAGGGGTGGGCTGTGATGCGGTAGGCATGTGGCCCGGTGTACCGAGTCGCCCCTTTGGTGACTCGGGAACCCTGCACACATCGTTCGGGGCCGTAGTGGAAACCTCGCCCGGACTCCATGCGGATGGAACCTGAATAGGCGATAAACCTGGACTAGGGACTTGTGTGGTTAGTCAGGTCATGGTCTACACCCATGTCGACTTTCGCTTGAAGTTTGCCGAGCACATATCATGTGCAGACGCTAAGTGGTGGCAACATGTGTGAAGAAGTACACCCCTGCAGGGTTATAAATGATCTATTCGAATAGCCACGTCCACGGTAAAGGACTTCTGGGTTGCCTATACAGTTCATAGACAAGTGAAAGTGGATACTCTTAAATGTGCAAGATATGCGTGAGTGCTATGGATGGCCTTCTCGTAGGGAGACGGGAGCGGATCCATAGTGGTGAATTGATATGGTGAATATGTGGACTTGTGTGCGCCACCTCAAAGAGTTACTTGCAGTCGTAGTTTAGGATAGCCGCTGAGTCAAAGCTGGCTTGCTGCAGTTAAACTCCACCACCCCCCTTTGTTGATACAGATGCATATGTAGCTAGATCTGATGTAAGTCTAGCTAGGTACATTTGTACTCATGTTTGCTTAATTTATGTTTTTGCAGAGAGAATTCGGTCTCGCTAGTAGTTCCGCATGAAGTTCAATGTTTAGCTTGTTACCTTAGCTACAATCTTGTGCCCTCGGCATGGTCTTGTAAATAGTCAGGCTTCTTAGCCTTTTCATTTGTAGTTGTCTGTACTCAGACAAGTTAAGCTTCCGCTTGTGCTTGTTGCTTGTATGACTTGAATGCTGGGTCATCAGACCCATGTTTGTAATATCTGGCTCTTCGGAGCCTAATGAATAAATACTTTGAATTGTAGAGTTTTGTTGTGATGCCATGTTGTATTTGCACATATCGAGCATATTGTGTGTATGATTTGAAATGATTGGTATGTGTGGGATCCGACAACCTAGTTGTTTATCCTTGGTAGCCTCTCTTACTGGGAAATGTCTCCTGGTGCTTCCACTGAGCCATGGTAGCTTGCTACTGCTCCGGAACACTTATGCTGGCCGGCATGTGTCCTTCTTCGTTCCTGTGTCTGTTCCTTCGGGGAAATGTCACGCGGTGTCTACCGGAGTCCTATTAGCCTGCTACAGCCCGGATTCTCTGGAGTCTTGTTAGCCCAGTTGCTACAGCCCGGATTCACTCGCTGATGACCGACATGTTCGTTGTTGCACTACTAGGGAAAACCTTACCAATAGCGCTGGTTTTTGAGCTACCAGTAGTCCGGGCGCCCGTGCTACTGCTACGGCGCTACAGCTATTTTGTAGCAGTAGCGCTTGTTTAGGCCAGCGCTACTGGTATGTTCACATACTAGTAGCGCACCTCTGGAAAGTGCTACTGGTAAATGAGCGTTGCTAGTAATATTTTGGCCCGCGCCACTGCTAAAATTTATTTTTTCGCATTTTGGCGTTGTACATGTTTAAACAGATATATCTTTTCTACAATAACAACTCATCATGAACTAGTCTGTTTAAAAAGCATATTCATTACCACTAGTCATCACCACCAAACAATGTTCATCAATGAGACATCATATAACAAGTTGGTCACTAGTCATAATCACAACTCCTCCTCCTCATCATCAACTCTAACACATTGTAGTACATAATAACACATTCTACCTAGGACCTACTCCTCTCATAGGACGTACTCTACCCTCTCTTAGGTAAAATATCATAAAACAAGATAGGCATTGACTCTCCATTAAGGAAAATGGACTCTCCATAATAAAGAACGGACATCATCCTGTCTCCAAGTCTTGGCCTACGCACAATGTTGCTTCCAAGTAGCTCTCTACGATGGTTGAAACATTTTTTCAAATCATTTATTATCATGGCTTCCTCGCTTTTAGAAATCCGGTATGGACAGGAGTGATGTGGATACTGCGGCTGACCTGACCGTGGTGGCCGTAAGTTCATAACATCAATGCGACCTCTCGGCAACATCAGATGAGGCACACAATCCATCGGGATTTTCTGTTCAAAAACATAGTAATAACTTTGTAGTTAGCAATGTAGTTTAGTTTTAGAAGAATTTATGCAAAAGATGAACAGATGTCATAATAGTAGAAAATCTTACCATGCTATCTCCATTGATGTTACCATAGTTCGACACGTGCACTAGTGGCACGTATTGACCGTAATGTGGAGGAGTTTGATAATAGCTATTGTAATTCTCAAGATGAGTAAAAAATGCGATAAGACCATCTTTCTCCTTATAAGTTAATTGTGCTTCATCATTGTAGTAGTAGGTTCTGTCTACCACCTTCCGTACATTTTTTGAAGAATGAAAATAAGCTATCAATGGAAATAAGCTGTCAACTATTTTGAAAAAAACAATATAAATTACTTAATAAATATGTTTGAGAAACTCACACAATCGTAGAACTGGAAGCATACCCTCATGAAAATCATATGCCTTGCAAAGTGCTTCCCAATTCAGGCAACCAAAATTGGATGAGTTCACAGTATTGTATAGATTTACAGCAAAATCATACCATGATGGGTCCTTAGTTGAATTCTCTTTGCCTCCATGCTTTCATGATCTTCAAAACCCATCTTCTCCAAGACATAGTGTCTTGCATGGCATGGGATAAGCTAGTTAAATTGTAAAAGACGGAAATTACATTTTGAAGAAGCAGAGAACTCGTGCAAAAATAACAAAAAACACTTATCGTCGTTGCGTACCATTTCAACATCGAAGGTCTCCTGGAGCTTGATGCTGAAGCGCCGACCTTCTACCAGGTGAGGCATGTTGCACAGACCGCGCTCATCTTCGCAGTACTCGCACATAGCGAATTGCCTTTTGTCGTCAGACATTTCCTATATGTTTATTGTTGAAACAGACGTGCATTCAATAAGAAAAACTAAAATCATAATAGAGATAAAACAAAGTACTCCATTCAAATTAGCATGCATTCAATAAGCAAAACTAAATCATAATAGTAGAGATAAAACAAATTACTGCATTCAAATTAGCATGCATTCAATAAACAAATAACTAATAGGTAATTGAAAATCCATCGTCGAATACATATACAAAGATCATCATATAATATCACTAATATATCTCGAATAATAGCTCCTCCAGGTTCAGTGGGCCGCGGGCTATGGACACCCAAAGAGAAGGAACCATCATAGGATCATAGCTCCGGTGACATCCTTGAAGAATCTGCTAGGTATTGGAGAACTTGTCGTTCGCCAACGCAACCATGTAGTGATGGACGTGTGCATCCTCCTCCGTGACATGGTGTTGTACCACCTGCGCGGGGGACTCAACCCTCTGCACCGATGCAGGCCCACGTGACCACCACCAAAGATGCTCCGGGTCGACGACGGGCTGGCTCCTCACTAAGCTACGCTCACCAGAAGGTAGCACAACCCATTACCAGCCCGGCGGAGCCCAGTCCCGGACATGGCCCCTTTGTTCAAGCAGGCCTCCTCCGCCGAGTCGACGACGAGGATGCGGGATAGGCATCGTCAACGTCGAGAACAAAATGCTTAATTATGAAAAAAATAAACACTTAGCAAAATTCGGCATGACATTTCCTAAAATCAAGACATATCGAGCGCCTGAAATTTACCAAAACATGGATGAATCAACATTCTGGCAAAACATAGGCCACTCGGTTAAACAACTAAGATTGTGACATGTTCAAAATATGACATATATCCACTTCAAAATATCCATTTCAAATTTGCATATAACAAGAATAATTGTTTTTACTAAAAAAATAACAACAAATGTGATAGTTCAAAATATGATCCTAAGATTAACTAGCTAGGGTTCATACTACATTATCCTAATATTGATACTACATTATCCTAAGACTAACTAGCTAGGGTTCATACTACATTATCCTAAGAATAAACAACTAAGATTAAACACCTAAGATTAAACAACTAAGATTAAAAACCTACATTATCCTAAGATTCATACTACATTATCCTAAGATTAACTATCTTGGTTTCATACTACATTTTCCTAAGATTAAAAAACTAAGATTAAAAACCTAATTTTTTCAACTAGCTAGGGTTCAAAAGAAACTAGGGAGGAGGAGGAGGAAGGATGGAGGAGGATGTACCTCTCGGTGGAGGAGGGCCGGCGCATGGGGCGGCCGGCGCGGGGGCCGGGGCGGCCGGCGGGGGAGGAGAGCCGGCACGGGGGTCGGGGCAACCGGTGGGGGAGGAGGCCGATGCGGGGGCCGGGGCGACCGGCGGGGGAGGAGGCCGACGCGGGAGAGGGCGGTCGGCGGGGAGGAGGGCCGGCGCGGGGGATTGAGGGAGGAGTGTGGAGTGTGTGAGTGAGCTGAGTTATGAGGCCAGGGGCACGAGTAGGCCGGCCAGCGCGCGGGCCGGGGGATGGAGTGGGCTTAGCAACAGCGCGGGTAATGGGCCAGCGCTCCTACTAAGCCCACTAGTTGTAGCACCGACGCACATCACACGCTACAGCTAAGTGGACTGCCATTTTGGCCCGGTGGCCCACTAAACAGCAGCGCGGCCCGCCCCAATCAGCGCTGCTGCTATACAGTAGCAGTAGCGCCCGTTTTGGTCAGCGCTACTGGTACATACCAGTAGCATGGGCGCCCAAACAGGCGCTACTGCTAAAATTCTATGTATAAGCATTTTCCTAGTTGTGTTGGGTCATGTATGCATGTCCTTGTAAGTTAGTGCCACTTTGGGTTTACGACTAGTCATGTCGGCCCGGGTTTTCTGTCATATGGATGCTAGCGACACTACCATATACGTGAGCCAAAAGGCGCAAACAGTCCCGGGCCAGGTAAGGTGGCACCAGTGGGAATACCGTGCGTGAGGCCGCAAAGTGATATGATGTGTTACATGCTAGATCAGTGTGACTTAGGATCGGGGTCGTGACAGCTTTGGTATCAGAGCTTGACTGCCTGTAGGATTATCAAGCCAAACTGGTCGAAGTTGACTCTAGAAATGCTTTAGTTATATAAGGGAATTGATTGTGGATGGGAACATAAGGCTCTTTTTACTCCTTTACCTTATGCACTTCTGATTTGAGTCACCCTCTTCTCTTCTACAAGGTTTAAGAACTAGGCTTCTCATCTTTCTATCAGGATCACATGTTACTAATCCATAGATTATAGGATTGATGGATTCAAGTCTCAGTTCAGTTTCTACTACTTCCGTATGTTCATAGCTGGCCTTAGAACCTTGATATTGTGATGTTGAGTGGTCATGCCACGATTTTGCAGGATGTCTCAAATCTTTTTGAGCATTTACAGCTGTTATGCTGTCCGAGTCATCCCAGGTTTCTAAATAGTCGGATGCATTTGCAACCCCCTTCTTTCCTTTCCTGATGTTCCTTTGGGCCAGTTTAACCACACTAATCGGTGAGTTGAGGTACTCTATTGCCTCAACATATATTTTGGAGCTATTATTATGACCCTAGGTGTCTTAGAGGATTACCTAGTAATCTAGCCATGTCTTGTGTTCCCAGAGTAATGATTCTGGCCATCATTCTTGAAAGCATCCCATGGTTCCACTTAGTTAGTAGGCATTCTATTCCTGGGTTCTTGAACCCAAGATTCACCCTACTTACTTCATATTGATAGTGTTTGCTAGTTCCTTTAGGATATTAGTAGCCTTTGTGATAGTTCTCGAGGTCCATGGTATATCCTTCTTCCAAATACTATGAACTACTTATGGCAGAAGCTCTCCTGAACCAAAACATCACAATAAGAGTGCTCTTGATGAGTTCTCCATTCTGCATTATGAATCTTCCAGTCCTACCTTTCTACATGGATTATCTGGCAGAAATATGTTGAACTTGTTTGACATACTAAATCTATGCATCCACAACTCAGAAAACCATATGTTCCTTTGAGTTGTCTCTCTTTAGTTGTATTTTGACCTCTGTCTATCAATTGATAGTCAGGACTAGTTGTGCATTCGTGTTATCGATGCCTATTATTCTTGTGGTCCGTCAAGCCATTCTATTCCGGAATGACTAGGAGAAACAAACTCCAGCACCTCATCCATTTCTTGGATTAGTCAAAGTAGTTGTATTTCGCAGATCAAAATGCCAATCCAGCTTTTGTTCTATTCTACCTCGGAGTATTACCCCCTTTATGTCAGGATTGTCATGACAATTGCACCACCTCCTATGAACTCTCGGTATAGTGATATTCTTGCCATTATTGCTCATTCCTTGGTTCCCGTGTTATTGTAACCGGAATGCTGACAAGTGAATTGTGATGTGTGAAATCAATACTCCTAGCAACTGCGTTGCTTGGTAGTTAATGGACAATAATTCATTCTTAGCGTGTTGGTTGTTGAGTTATCATTCTAAGATTACTTGTGCCACCTAGTCCTTATTTCTGGTGCACTCTTCGGTAAGTGAGTTAGGATTGTGTCAATCCCTCACTCTTCTGATCATGTCGTCTTGCCTTGAAAAGCAAGATTGTTCTTGAGCTTAGAGACATATCAGAGGTTCGTGATTTTTCGGATATCTTCACGGAAGTATCACCAGGTCGTCCCTTGACTGATATGTTGAGTTTGTGATCAAGTTGGTTTTTCCAATAAACCACTCCTTCTCCAAGAATCTGTGTTGGATACCCCTGAGCTAGTTGGTTAAGCCAAACAACAACTTGGAGAGTTGGAAGATAAAAGCTTGTCTGACTTAGTTCATGTTAAGGGATATCTTTGTGTGTGTGTGCGTCTGTTGAAGAAAGATGATATCTTCATAGATTGGTCCTCGTGATTAGTTATTGGATCTATTGTCTTGTCCAAACTTTGATTTGAGTGTGGGCTATCCCCAAATCAAATCAGAACTCGCTAGTGTTTCGTTGTATGACTACTATATGGTCATGCTTGTCTTGGATAATGTGTTCACATGTATGTAGCAGAACCCACTCATATTTTGGAGCTTGCTATTGTAGTTCACTCCTCGAGAATCTCACAACTCCATCTCGTCGATTTGTGTTGCAAACTTTCATTTTTCTTTCTGGACTTGATGAGTCTGGAATATCCTGACACCAACCAGACCTGAATCTCAGGCAGATATGATGATTGGAACATATTCCAAGAATTATAATATTGGTCTCTGTGTAACCGGTAAAGTGGATGTCGTGGACAACACACCTAGCCGGAAGACCTATTATTGTAGTATCTTGATTGAGGAAGTTGGCCGCCTCCCCATAAGGATTTCGTAGGATTTACTCCAGTAGTTGTTCCTTACGGATTCTTGTGCTCCCAAAGTTTGACCTTTTACTTGATGTTCTAGATACCAAACCATATCTATAATGGGTTATGCTAGCACATCAAGGAGAACATTAGAAGCAGAGTGCTAAATGTCTCTTAGTCGATCATCCAAATTTTGTTTCCTTGGCCTCGCTAAGGTGAAATCTAAGAAGGTGTTATCTCCCTTTGCATCTGCATCCTCCACCGATATTCATCATGGTAGTATGAGGTGTCACCAACATCTTGGCACATATGTTGGCAAACCTTGATGGATATGGAAATGCTCAAGTTCTTGAGAGCACACTCAGTCTCTGGATTATATCCTCGGCATCATCTAGAATGTGTTCTCCGCTTGCGGAGTTGTCTTGTAACTCTAGTTTCCTTTCCAAACTGAGTATGCCATTTCTCTGAATTCCTTCAAATGATCGTTTGTGATTTTCCTGGGGCTAGTTTAGAGAGTTCCAGTGATTTCTATATCAAAAGTAATTCTTTTTGCCACTCAAGGGAATATTTCTACGAGTCACCCCCAAGGTGTCCCGTTATGAAATCATGACGATTATCTCCTAGCTACTTTGAAACCATGCACCATCTTCTAAGCATGGAATTGTTGCCTACTAATCTGAACCTTCGTCACCTGCTTCTTTCCATCGCTCCTCATATGTGTTTTGTCCCTCAGCTTAAGAGATGTTTCTACGTCTCATTCCGTGAGTTGATCATGTGATCATTAAGATGATCCATCCCTGTAGAGTTATCTCGCTCTTCTGTCCTCATGTTGGGTGAAGATCCCGTAAGCAAGGATGTCAAGTTCAAGATGATGCAATGAATCAATATCTTCGATGAGGACAGTTGGATCATGAAGATTGTGATAGTTCGAGTCCCCTCTTCCTTTTTACCCTGCACTTGAATCTCGGGACGAGATTCTTGTTTAGTGGGGGTGAGTTGTCACATCCCTAGTTCTGGTAATGCTTAGTGCTAGCATCCGGTGTTGCATCATGTTTAAGTTTCAATTAAAGTTGAAATGGGGATGGCAGAAACCCCCAGCACCAGTTAATCCAACTAGGGTTACTAAAATACTTTTTCATTGAACCTGAAATGCCCTTCAAAAATGTTCATCATCTTTGCCTTGGTCTAGAACCTCTGACAAAAATAGTTCACATTTTTCTAGGACAACATTGGGTCACTGAATTAAATCATATGCTATTTGCATTTGGGCATTTAAATGCTATATAATATTTTAAATGTCCAAATATTCATGAACTAAAATGTTTACTGATGGAAATATTCCAAACTGTGGCCTTGAGTAGTTTCATGAATTTTGAGACTATTTTGGTATTTTTTTTAATAAAGCCCTAAAGTTACATAATAAAGAAAACAGAGAATAAAAGGAAAGGAGACTTACTTGGCCAAACTCACCTGGCAGGCCACCTGGCGGCCCAGCACTGTGCTGGCCCATGCCAGTCAGCTGCTTCCTCCCGCCAGGCAGGCAGGGAGGTGAGCGCCGGTGTGCTCGAGGTCGCCACACACCTCCTAGCTCGCCTGCCTCAACCCGGACGCCGCTTCGCCGCGTGGATGCCCCTGGACGCTGCCCCGACCTCGCCGACACCCCCTTTCGCCCCGTGCACCTATCCTTCGCCCTCCCCCACCATGGCCGATGATACGTCTCCAACATATCTATAATTTTTTATTGTTCCATGCTATTATATTATCAACCTTGGATGTTTTATATGCATTTATATGCTATTTTATATGATTTTTGGGACTAACCAATTAACCTAGAGCCCAGTGCCAGTTTCTGTTTTTTCCTTGTTTTAGAGTATCGCAGAAAAGGAAAATCAAACGGAGTCCAATTGACCTGAAACTTCACGGAACTTATTTTTGGAACGGAAGCAATCCAGAAGACTTGGGGCGTACGTAAGGGAAGCAACGAGGAAGGCACGAGGCAGGGGGCGCGCGCACCCCCCTAGGCGCGCCCTCCACCCTCGTGGCTC
Source organism: Triticum urartu (assembly GCF_056163025.1). NCBI lineage: Eukaryota > Viridiplantae > Streptophyta > Magnoliopsida > Poales > Poaceae > Triticum > Triticum urartu. The sequence continues at coordinate 280,564,850 of NC_141874.1, forward strand.
CCCTAACGTATTTCTTCCTCCTATATATACCAATATACCCTAAAACCATCAGGGAGCACAATGGATCGGGAGTTCCGCCGCCAGAAGCCTCCATAGCCACCGAAAACCAATCTAGACCCGTTCCGACACCCTGCCGGAGGGGGAATCCCTCTCTGGTGGCCATCTTCATCATCCCGGTGCTCTCCATGACGAGGAGGGAGTAGTTCTCCCTCGGGGCTGAGGGTATGTACCAGTAGCTATGTGTTTGATCTCTCTCTCTCTCTCTCTCGTGTTCTTGAGGTGGTACGATCTTAACAAATTCTGTTTTTCGTGTGTTGTTTGCTTATTTTAATGAATCTATGTCTAGTAAAAGAGTTTATGAACCATAGAGAAGTTGGAATACAGTAGGTTTAACACCAATATAAATAAAGAATGAGTTCATTACAGTACCTTGAAGTAGTGTTTTGTTTTCTTTCGCTAACGGAGCTTACGAGTTTTCTGTTAAGTTTTGTGTTGCGAAGTTTTCAAGTTTTGGGTAAAGATTCGATGGACTATGGAATAAGGAGTGGCAAGATCCTAAGCTTGGAGACTCCCAAGGCACCCCAAGGTAATATTCAAGGACAACCAAGAGCCTAAGCTTGGGGATGCCCCGGAAGGCATCCCCTGTTTCGTCTTCATTCATCGGTAACTTTACTTGGAGCTATATTTTTATTCACCACATGATATGTGTTTTGCTTGGAGTGTCATTTTATTTTATTTAGTTTTGCTTTCTGTTTGAATAAAATACCAAGATCTAAAATTCTTAAATGTTAGAGAGTCTTCACATAGTTGTATAATTATTCGACTACTCATTTATCTTCACTTATATCTTTCGGAGTAGTTTGTCATTTGCTCTAGTGCTTCACTTATATCTTTTTAGAGCACGGTGGTGGTTTTATTTTGAAGAAACTAATGAACTCTCATGCTTCACTTATATCATTTTGAGAGTCCTTAGAACAGCATGGTAGTTTTCTTTGGTTTTGAAACTAGTCCTAATATGATGGGCATCCAAGAGGGATATAATAAAAACTTTCATATAAAGTGCATTGAATACTATGAGAAGTTTGATACTTGATGATTGTTTTGAGATATGAAGATGGTGATATTAGAGTCATGCTAGTTGAGTAGTTGTGAATTTGAGAGATACTTGTGTTAAAGTTTGTGATTCCCGTAGCATGCACGTATGGTGAACCGTTATGTGATGAAGTCGGAGCATGATTTATTTATTGATTGTATTCCTTATGAGTGGCGGTCGGGGACGAGCGATGGTCTTTTCCTACCAATCTATCCCCCTAGGAGCATGCGCGTAGTAATTTGTTTCGATAACTAATAGATTTTTGCAATAAGTATGTGAGTTCTTTATGACTAATGTTGAGTCCATGGATTATACACATTCTCGCTCTTCCACCATTGCTAGCCTCTTTAGTATCGCGCAACTTTCGCTGGTACCTTAAACCCACCATATACTTCCTCAAAACAGCCACCAGACCTACCTATTATGGCATTTCCATAGCCATTCCGAGATATATTGCTTTGCAACTTTCCACCGTTCCGTTTACTATGACATGCTCCATCATTATCATATTGCTTTGCATGATCATGTAGTTGACATTGTATTTGTGGCAAAGCCACCGTTCATAATTCTTTCATACATGTCACTCATGCATCATTGCACATCCCGGTACACCGCCGGAGGCATTCATATAGAGTCATATCTTGTTCTAAGTATCGAGTTGTAATTCTTGAGTTGTAAGTAAATAAAAGTGTGATGATCATAATTATTAGAGCATTGTCCCAGTGAGGAAAGGATGATGGAGACTATGATTCCCCCACAAGTCGGGATGAGACTCCGGACTAAAAAAAAGAGGCCAAAAAAAGAGAAAAGGCCCAAAGAAATAAATAAAAAGAGGCCATAAAAAAGAGAAAAGGCCAAAATAAAAAATGAGAGAAAAAGAGAGAAGGGGCAATGCTACTATCCTTTTACCACACTTGTGCTTCAAAGTAGCACCATGATCTTCATGATAGAGAGTCTCCTATGTTATCACTTTCATATACTAGTGGGAATCTTTCATTATAGAACTTGGCTTGTATATTCCAATGATGGGTTTCCTCAAAATGCCGTAGGTCTTCATGAGCAAGCGAGTTGGATGCACACCCACTTAGTTTCTTTTTGAGATTTCATACACTTATAGCTCTAGTGCATCCATTGCATGGCAATCCCTACTCACTCACGTTGATATCTATTGATGGGCATCTCCATAGCACGTTGATACACCTAGTTGATGTGAGACTATCTTCTCCCTTTTTGTCTTCTCCACAACCACCATTCTATTCCACCTATAGTGCTATGTCCATGGCTCACGCTCATGTATTGCGTGAAGATTGAAAAAGTTTGAGAACATCAAAAGTATGAAACAATTGCTTGGATTGTCATCAGGGTTGTGCATGATTTAAATATTTTGTGTGGTGAAGATGAAGCATAGCCAGACTATATGATTTTTTAGGGATAACTTTCTTTGGCCATGTTATTTTGAGAAGACATAATTGCTTAGTTAGTATGCTTGAAGTATAATTATTTCTATGTCAATATTAAACTTTTGTCTTGAATCTTATGGATCTGAATATTCTTGCCACAATAAAGAGAATTACATGGATAAATATGTTAGGTAGCATTCCACATCAAAAATTCTGTTTTTATCATTTACCTACTCGAGGACGAGCATGAATTAAGCCTGGGGATGCTGATATGTCTCCAACATATCTATAATTTTTGATTGTTCCATGCTATTATATTATCAACCTTGGATGTTTTATATGCATTTATATGCTATTTTATATGATTTTTGGGACTAACCAATTAACCTAGAGCCCAATGCCAGTTTCTGTTTTTTCCTTGTTTTAGAGTATCGCAGAAAAGGAAAATCAAACGGAGTCCAATTAACCTGAAACTTCACGGAACTTATTTTTGGAACAGAAGCAATCCAGAAGACTTGGGGTGTACGTAAGGGAAGCAACAAGGAAGGCGCGAGGCAGGGGGCACGCCCTCCACCCTCGTGGGCCCCCTCGTGGCTCCCCTGACGTATTTCTTCCTCCTATATATACCAATATACCCTAAAACCATCAGGGAACACAATAGATTGGGAGTTCCGCCGCCAGAAGCCTCTGTAGCCACCGAAAACCAATCTAGACCCGTTCCGGCACCCTGCCGCAGGGGGAATCCCTCTCCGGTGGCCATCTTCATCATCCCAGTGCTCTCCATTATGAGGAGGGGGTAGTTCTCCCTCGGGGCTGAGGATATGTACCAGTAGCTATGTGTTTGATCTCTCTCTCTCTCTCTCGTGTTCTTGAGGTGGTACGATCTTGATGTATCGCGAGCTTTGCTATTATAGTTGGATCTTATGATGTTTCTCCCTGTCGGTGTCAAAACCGGCGGATCTCGGGTAGGGGGTCCCGAACTGCGTGTCTAGGTCGGATGGTAACAGGAGGCAGGGGACACGATGTTTTACCTAGGTTCGGGCCCTCTTGATGGAGGTAAAACCCTACGTCCTGCTTGATTAATATTGATGATATGGGTAGTACAAGAGTAGATCTACCACGAGATCAAGGAGGCTAAACCCTAGAAGCTAGCCTATGGTATGATTGTTCTTCTTCCTACGGACTAAAACTCTCCGGTTTATATAGACACCGGAGAGGGCCAGGGTTACACAAAGTCGGTTACAATGGTAGGAGATCTACATATCTGTATCGCCAAGCTTGCCTTCCACGCCAAGGAAAGTCCCTTCCGGACACGGGACGAAGTCTTCAGTCTTGTATCTTCATAGTCCAGGAGTCCGGCCGAAGGTATAGTCCGGATACCAGGACACCCCATAATCCAGGACTCCTTCAGTAGCCCCTGAACCAGGCTTCAATGATGATGAGTCCGGCGCGTAGATTGTCTTCGGCATTGCAAGGCGGGTTCCTCCTCCAAGTACTTCATAGAAGATTTTGAACACAAAGGTAGTGTCCGGCTCTGCAAAATAAGTTTCCACATATTGCCATAGAGAGAATAATATTTACACAAATCTAATCTGCTGACGTATTCCGTAGCGTGACATCACACCACGGCCAAGTCTTTATTCAAATCGTTTTACTGTGCCACCTCAGCGCGTTTAGCGAGGCGGTTTCCTTGGCATGTCTTGTTAAAGCAGAGATCATGTCCCTTTTATTCCGGGATTCTCATCAATACGGGTGTGGGTAACCCAACCGCGCCATTGACTACGGCGCTTGGGAGACAAGCGAGTTTTACCAGGCTGGTGGGGGTGCATAGTCGTCCGCCCATATAAGGGGATAAGGATCCGCCTTTTCATCCACGCCTTCTTCCTCCTTTGCCTATCCATTTCCGCGCACTCGAGCTCCAGCGCCCAAGTCCGCACACCCCACCTCAACCTTCTCCAGCCATGTCCGGAGCGGGAGGCAAGTGGATGGTCTCCTCCGTCACGGAGGGACACATCAAAATACTGAAGAAGATCGGATACTTGTCTAACGACATTGCGCACCGGCTTCCCGAAGAGGGGCAGCTCATCCCCACCCCTAGGCCCCATGAGAGGGTGGTGTCCCCCCCCCATTTCCTCCGCGGACTGGGCTTCCCTCTCCACCCATTTGTCCGGGGGCTCATGTTCTACTATGGCCTGGACTTCCATGATCTGGCCCCGAACTTTGTCCTGAACATCTCTGCGTTTATCGTCGTGTGCGAGGCTTTCTTCTGCATCCGCCCCCATTTCGGCCTATGGCTCAAGACTTTCAATGTCAAGCCAAAGGTGGTGCGCGGCACCCAGGCGGAGTGCGGAGGCGCCATGGTGGGCAAGATGCCCAACGTCCTATGGCCCGAGGGCTCCTTCGTGGAGTCCCTAAAGGGGTGGCAATCGGGGTGGTTTTACATCACCGAGCCGCGGGACCCTGAATGGGTCGCAGCCCCCGAGTTCCGATCCAGACCCCTACGCGGCTCACCTCCTGGAAAGAGACGGGCCTGTCGTGGGGTAAAGAAGGAGAGCTGACCGGACTCCAAACATGCGTCCAAACCCTGGTGGACAAGAAGCTCAAACTTGTCAACGTAGTCCAGGTTATGCTCATCCGTCGGATCCTCCCGTGTCAACAACGGGCTTTCAACCTGTGCGAGTTCGACCCGCCGCAACACCGAACTTTGAGCAGGCTCTTCGACACGACGTACGAAGATGCCTGGAAGGTGCTTTTCAAGGGCGCCGAGGCCCCCGCATCCACTACCGAGGATCGCGGATTCAGCACGCAGCGTCGCGCTCGTGCGGTAAGCTGTTTTTACCTTTTATGGGGTATTAGTTTTTCATAGTTTGACTCTATGCGGGATCTTAAGCTCCCTTACCTTTGACAGGATTGGCAGGAGACGTCCGGATAGATCAACTGTCCGGCTCCTTTGCCCGAAGGCCCAGCGGACGCTCGCTTGGCGAAGCTGCTGGTTCCAGCACCCTATGTGGTGCCGGAGAAGAAGGCCAAGAAGAAGGCCACGGGGACTCAGAAGAGTGCCCGGCGCCTGGGGGTGTCGGATTCATCATCCGACGACTCCAAGACGCACTCCTCCCGTGAAAACGAGGAGGAGGAAGAAGAGACCTCTCCCCCTCCATCAGGGGGAGAGAATAAAAGGAAGGCCGCCCCAACTGGGGAGGGCGAAGGGTCCAAGAAGGGGAAAACGCTTCCTCTGGACGGCTCCACCAACGCCGACGACGGCGAAGAGGAGTGGCCGCATAGGGCCAAGCCCCTGGCGAGATCGTAAGTGTCCGGATACCAGAGTGATTCATAGTATTCCTCCATTGCACAGCTTTTCCTTATGTCGAACATGTTTATGCAGTCCACCCAAAGACCGGCTCGACGTGTCGTCGAGCGGTTCCCAGGATTCGTCGGATGTGAATTCGCTGAGGTGCCGAGGTGTCGACGACGGCTACCTCCCCCACCCTACGGACGACGCCGAGGTGTTGTCCCAACAGGTTCCAAGCCAGGAGGAGGTGGTCCTGGAGGCGCCGCAAGGTGACCTCCTGGACTCCAGGCGCAAAGGGGATAAAACCCCCAAGGGCTCCGAGTTCAGCCTTGAGCCGGACACCGCGCAGGAACCTTCAATTGCTCCAGACTCCAGTAGGCAGCCTCCTTCCAAGAGGAGCGAGCCTACCGAGCCGGTGACCTCCGTCCAACCGGAGGCACCGGACAACTTGTTGGAGACGCTTAACGGCGCCTCCATCGACAAGGAGCACCGCACTATAATGAGTGCGGTGATCCAGAAGGTTCAGTCTGCCAAGAGCGGACTGACTGAAGCCTGTGCCAGCCTTCTAATAGGCTTTGAGGTAAGTAAAGAATATGTAAAAATATTACTGCATAGACAGTAGCCCCTGATGCTCTGTTCGGCGTTCGGAAAGAAAAGCCGAATAGAGGATCTAATAACATTCGTAGGAGTCTAACATAATCAAGTCAATATGCATATGTAGGCTTCGCTGCTGGCCTCCGCCGCACTGACTGTGGAGGTGGATACACTGAAGCAAAACCTTGCGCGATCCGAGAACGAGCTCGGCCATGCCAAGAGGCAACTCGAGGAGAAGGAAGGTAAGTAATACCTTGCACGAGTATATAGAGAAGATGTGGTTGCAAAAAATGACAGGATCAACGTGCTATTATAGGGGCCACGACCGAGGTGGCAACCCTTAAGCAAGCGCTGTCCGAGGCCGAAAACAGAGCGGCCGTGAAGCGCACGGAGAGAGGGAAGCAGGAGGCGCGGGTGGAGGAGGTGCAAAAAGAGCTCCAGGCTCTCGTGAAAAAACATGAGAGTTTGGAGCTTAACTCAAATACGCAAGCGTCCGAGCTTGCGACAGCCCTTAAAAGTGCGAAGTCTGCCAAGGCCGAAGCCCAGAAAGCCCTCAAAGAAATTGAAGCGATGAAGAAGATAGTGGCGGGTAAGGCATTCATTATGCAAAGCAAGCACGTGAAAGTGAATTACTTGTTACTTACCCGAGTCCGGAGCTCTCCAGGAGCATTCGCAGATTTGCCTCGCAGTGCATCGGATGCCGCCACCTACTACCGAGCTGACGAGGGGAGCTCTATGGAGAAGGTGTTCTGGTCTCAGTATGCTGAGGCCGGACACCTGATGCCTTTGAGCGACCAGCTGAAGCAAAGGGTCGAGCTCCACAAGGTTGCCGAACAGGCCATAAAGGGCCTCATAGTTCAGATGTGGCCTTGAGAGGCTCTGCCTGGGAGCTACTTCGGGCTGGTGAGGCGGCTGGTGGATGCCTGTCCACGGCTTGAAGTGATCAAGCGCTTCGTCTGCATCAAAGGCGCCCTTAGGGCGCTTGCCCGTGCTAAAGTGCACTGGGGCAAGATGGATGCGGAGAAGCTGGTGAAGGACGGGACGCCGCCGGGCAAGGACCATTGCGTCCCGGAAGCGTATTATGAGGGTGTCCTAAGGGGTGCCCGCCTTATAGCGGATGAATGCTCCAAATATGTAATTTTTGAGTAAACTCGCATTTGTGATCCTATACGCTGAAAACTTGTTCATATGCGCTAAGCAACGCTTTTGAATTTAAAATATTATCTTCTGTGCGGCCGTTCATCAAATTTGAGAGATGGCGAGTCGTCGGCTTCTGCCCCCATGCCACGAGTGCTGGGGTGTTCGGGATAAACATGAGCGCTCTTTTTCCCATTCTTGGGTCCTTTGAGGGAGGCGCTCAGCACAACGAATAAGGCAATCAGACTATAATGCTTGAACACTCTCACTTAGCCATAGAATTCTATAATTTTAAATTTCGGCGAAGTCCCTAGTGTTCGGAAGACCGAGTTCGGGGCGCTATCCACGCCTAGGCCAGACAAAGTCGACTCCTCGCTCTAAGCGGCATAAGTCTTTAGGGACTCGAAAACCTCTCGAACAACGACCAGCTCTTGCCTTATCATGACGGTCAGTTTTAGCTTTCTCTACCGAGGTGCTTAGCCTAGCTCAACTGGGGCACAATCACAGTAGTTCTCCTAGTGCTACCTTAGCCGATATAACGGAACGTAAGGTACCAAAACATAGGAGCCGGGCAAACCCAACATTTGACCCAAGACATGATTCAGAGCCGATGCATATAATGCTATAAGTTCTGGGTGCCGCACTTGTGAAAGTGTTCAGACTTCTCACGCCGTATTGTGGGGTACTTGAGCCCCTGGCGTATTGGCCGTACCAAAGTGTACGGGTGCAACATGTCATTAATGAACATATATTCATAAAAAAGAGGTAATTCAATAATAGACGGATGCTATGCATTATTTATTTTAAAAAAGTTGCGACCAAAGCAGAACGATACAAATAGTGCAATAAGCAAAAGATGGGACTATTTAACATGTCCTTTCCAGGGGCGAGCTGCGGAATGGTATGTATAACAGGTATACTGCTCTTTATAGAGACCACCTTAGAGCTCCATAGTGCGGCGTAGCTTTCTGCTTCCCTGGCTGTATTGTTTTTGCGGCGATTGTACTGCCGGACAGGCCTTCCGAAGAATGGAGTCATGAAAATAATAGAAAATTAAGAAATCGGCAGCCCCTAGTGCGGTTTAAGCCGTGTTTCGGGCGTGCCGCGATGGTGCCCCTCCCCCTGTGCCCATGGTATTTCCAGAGCGTAGTTGTGTACGCACAACACTGGTTTCGCAAGTTCGCGAGGGCTGGGGTTGGGGCCGCATTGCTACGCTTGCTCGGAACGTGCCAGGCGGTCTTGTTGTAGGTTACTCCGGGCGCGCTTGACGGTGTCTAGACGTTTAGTGGCCGGACTGGAGAATTGCCTTGAGAGGCTGCTTTGTACTTCCACTGCGATAGCCGCCGTATGCTCCTCCGTTCGGAGAGAGCGTTCGGTGTTTCCATTGACCGTGATTACTCCTCGAGGGCCTGGCATCTTGAGCTTGAGGTATGCGTAGTGCGGCACCGCATTGAACTTGGGAAATGCGGTTTGCCCGAGCAGTGCATGATAGCCACTGCGGAACGGGACTATGTCGAAGATTAACTCCTCGCTTCGGAAATTATCCGGAAATCTGAAGACCACTTCAAGTGTAACTGAGCCTGTACAGTTGGCTTCTACACCTGGTATGACGCCTTTAAAGGTCGTTCTGGTGGGTTTAATCCTCGAGGGATCGGTGCCCATTTTCCGCACTGTATCCTGATAAAGCAGGTTCAGGCTGTTGCCTCCGTCCATAAGGACTCTAGTGAGGTGAAATCCGTCAATAATTGGGTCTAGAACCAATGCGGCGAATCCGCCATGACGGATGCTTGTGGGGTGGTCCCTTCGATCAAAAGTGATCAGGCAGGAAGACCATGGGTTGAACTTTGGGGCGACTGGCTCCATCCCGTATGTACGTCCCTTAGCGCACGCTTCCACTCCCTCTTGGGGACGTGGGTTGCATATATCATGTTCACCGTCCGCACTTGTGGGGGAAAACCTTTCTGTCCACTGTTGTTCGGCGGCCGGGGCTCCTCCTCGTCATCGCTATGCAGCCCCTTTTCTCGGCTTTCGGCATTTAACTTGCCTGCTTGCTTGAACACCCAACAATCCCTGTTGGTGTGATTGGCTGGTTTTTCGGGGGTTCCATGTATCTGGCATGAGCGGTCGAGTATTCGGTCCAAACTGGACGGGCCCGGAGTATTTCTTTTGAATGTCTTTTTCCGCTGACCGGGTTTAGAGCCTCTAAATCCGGCATTAACTGCCGTATCATCAGCATTGTCGCCTTTAATGCGGCACTTTTGCTTGTTGCGACTCGACCTGCCACTGCTGTCCTTGGTATCCGAATTACCAGGGCTCTTGATCATGTTATTGCTGCGAGCTAGCCAACTGTCTTCTCCCGCGCAAGAGCGGGTCATAAGTGTTGTGAGGGCTGCCATAGATTTCGGCTTTTCCTGTCCTAGGTGCCGTGCAAGCCACTCGTCGCGGATGTTATGCTTGAAGGCTGCTAGGGCCTCTGCGTCCGGACAGTCGACAATTTGATTTTTTTTGGTTAGGAACCGTGTCCAGAATTGTCTGGCCGATTCCTCTGGCTGCTGAATTATGTGGCTTAGGTCATCGGCGTCTGGTGGTCGCACATAAGTGCCCTGGAAATTGTCGAGGAATGCGGCTTCCAGGTCCTCCCAACAACCAATTGATTCTGCTGACAAGCTGTTAAGCCAATGCCGGGCTGGTCCTTTAAGCTTGAGTGGGAGGTATTTGATGGCGTGTAGGTCATCACCGCGGGCCATGTGGATATGAAGGAGATAGTCCTCGATCCATACCGCAGGATCTGTTGTGCCATCGTATGATTCGATGTTCACGGGTTTGAAACCCATGGGGATTTGATGATCCATTACTTCATCTGTGAAGCATAGTGGGTGTGCGGCGCCTCTGTATTGGGCTACATCACGACGCAGCTCAAACAAGCTTTGTCTACTGTGTTCGGCCCGGCCGGATTTACTGTATCCAGCGTGACGAGTACCGTCTCGTGCCGTGGGGCGCCCACGTGATCCGTAGATCGATCTTGTTTGCCTTGCCTTGTCCTCCAATATATCTCGTAGGTCTGGCGCATTTTCCCATGCCTTGGTGGTTTTTGAGCGGCGCCAGGGTGCGGCTTGAGTGGAGGGCCGAGAGGCCTCTCTGTCACGGCCACGGGGTGGCCGGTCGGCCGCATCATGCGTTGGTGATGTAGGTTTAAGTGCTTCCTCCTCTAATTGGGGTAGCAACCTGTGCTTTGGGTAGCTCTTGGAGGGGCGTTCGAGTTCATACTCTTCGGCCGCAAGGACTTTAGTCCATCTGTCGGCTAGCAAATCTTGATCAGCTCTAAGCTGTTGCTGTTTCTTCTTGAGGCTTCTTGCCGTGGCCATAAGCCTGCATTTGAAACGCTCTTTGTTCGACGGGATCCTCCGGCACGACAAATTCGTCGTCGTCGAGGCTTGCCTCATCTTCGGAGGGAGGCATATAATTATCGTCCTCGACCTCTCTGTCTGCCGCTCTCTCATGAGGGCTGGCTTCTCTATCCTCCTGTGCTGAATCTTGCTGGAGGTGGTCGTCTTTGGCACTGTCCGGGGTGTTATTATCACCCGTGCCTTTTTTGTTTTGGCGGGATTTAGAGCGGCACCGCTGACGCCGGCGCTTAGGCTGCTTCTTGGAGGGGTCATCCTCCGCTGTTCCATCGCCATTGCCTTCTTTTGGGGTGTCCACCATGTATATATCATACGACGAGGTGGCTTTTCCAGTGCCCTATAGGCGCTGGTTCTTGATCGTCTCCTGCATCGGCGTCCATACCGTTGATGTCTTCGGAGTCGAAGTCGAGCATGTCGGTTAAATCATCGACAGTGGCTATGAAGTGGGTGGTGGGTGGGCTTTGAATTTCTTCATCATCCGCATCCCAACCTTGCTGACCATAGTCCGGCCAGGGCTCTCCTGACAAAGAGAGAGACTTTAGTGAATTCAGAATATCGCCGAAGGGCGAGTGCTGAAAGATGTCCGCGGCGGTGAACTCCATGGTCGGCGCCCAATCGGGTTTGATCGGTCGGGGCGCGGAGGGCTCGGAGTCTGGAGAGGAGTCCGGCTCCTTGGAGTCACGGGCTTTGCAGAGAATAGGGCTGGTGTTCGGCTCGATCGCCATAGAGATTGCAGCCCCCGAGGCGGTGTCTAACCACCCATCCTCGGTTGGTGTGATCGGCTCTGAGCTAGGGGTCGGAGCGGACATAGGTGCGGCCTCCAGGGCACTGTTCGGCGGCAGAGCTAAATCATGCCCATCGTGACAGTGCGACGCGCTCGGCTGTGGCTCGAATCCGTCGAAGATCAAGTCTCCGCGGATGTCGGCCGTGTAGTTCAAACTTCCAAATCTGACTTGATGGCCAGGGGCGTAGCTTTCGATCTGCTCCAGATGACCAACCGAATTGGCCCGCAGTGCAAAGCCACCGAATACGAAGATCTGTCCGGGGAAAAAAGTGTCACCCTGGATCGCATCACCGTTGATGATTGGAGAAGCCATCGGGCCTAAAAGTGACAACACAGAGGAACTCTCAATGAAAGCACCAATGCCGGTGTCAAAATCGGCGGATCTCGGGTAGGGGGTCCCGAACTGTGCGTCTAGGTCGGATGGTAACAGGAGGCAAGGGACACGATGTTTTACCCAGGTTCGGGCCGTCTTGATGGAGGTAAAACCCTATGTCCTGCTTGATTAATATTGATGATATGGGTAGTACAAGAGTATATCTACGACGAGATCAAGGAGGCTAAACCCTAGAAGCTAGCCTATGGTATGATTGTTCTTCGTCCTACGGACTAAAACTCTCTGGTTTATATAGACACCGGAGAGGGCTAGGGTTACACAGAGTCGGTTACAATGGTAGGAGATCTACATATCCGTATCGCCAATCTTGCCTTCCACGCCAAGGAAAGTCCCTTCCGGACATGGGACGAAGTCTTCAATCTTGTATCTTCATAGTCCAGGAGTCCGGCCGAAGGTATAGTCCGGATACCCGGACACCCCCTAATCCAGGACTCCCTCACTCCCCTCTACTCTCTTGTATGGATTGAGTTTTCCCTTTGAAGTTATCTTATCGGATTGACTCTTTAAGGATTTGAGAACACTTGATGTATGTCTTGCGTGGGATACTCGTGGTGACAATGGGGTATTCTATTGATCCACTTGATGTATGTTTTGGTGATCAACTTGCGGGTTCCGCCCATGATCTTATGTATAGGGGTTGGCACACATTTTCGTGTTGACTCTTCGGTAGAAACTTTGGGGCACTCTTTGAAGTTCTTTGTGTTGGTTGAATAGATGAATCTGAGATTGTGTGATGCATATCGTATAATCATACCCACGAATAGTTGAGGTGACATTGGAGTATCTAGGTGACATTAAGGTTTTGGTTGAAGGTGTTATTCTAGTACGAACTCTATGATAGATTGAACAGAAAGAATAGCTTCATGTTATTTTACTACAGACTCTTGAATAGATTGATCAGAAAGGATAACTTTGAGGTGGTTTCGTACCCTACCATAATCTCTTCATTTGTTCTCCGCTATTAGTGACTTTGGAGTGACTCTTTCTTGCATGTTGAGGGATAGTTATATGATCCAATTATGTTATTATTCTTGAGAGAACTTGCACTAGTGAAAGTATGAACCCTAGGCCTTGTTTCAACACATTGCAATACCGTTTACGCTCACTTTTATCATTAGTTACCTTGCTGCTTTTATATTTTCAGATTACAAAAACCTTTATCTACCATCCATATACCACTTGTATCACCATCTCTTCGCCGAACTAGTGCACCTATACAATTTACCATTGTATTGGGTGTGTTGGGGACACAAGAGACTCTTTGTTATTTGGTTGCAGGGTTGCTTGAGAGAGACCATATTCATCCTACGCCTCCTACGGATTGATAAACCTTAGGTCATCCACTTGAAGGAATTTTCTACTGTCCTACAAACCTCTACACTTGGAGGCCGAACAACGTCTACAAGAAGAAGGTTGTGTAGTAGACATCAGCCGACGCCGCCGCAACCGCACCGCCGTCGTAACTGCGGCCACCGTCGCCTCCTCATCGCCTCGCTGTGTCAAGAAGCTCCGCCACCGTCCGCTTCATCAAGCATATCGAGCCCCGAGCGCTCATTCGCCCCGGAGTCACCGCACTGACCTCGCTTCGCCTCGCCGTCGTCGAAGATCCACTTTGCCGCCCCGCTTGCTCTAGCTCGTCCCCGACCCAGCTGCCTAGCTCGCCGTGAACGCTGTGAGCTTCTGCCTCTCCTCCCCCTCTCCATTCTCATTGTTGCCCAGCGTAGCGACTGCACAGAGGGCACCCGCACGCACCGCTCCCTGAGCTCGCCACCGACGTGGCTCCGGCCACGCAACAGCCTCACCACCGTGCCCAACACACTCATCGCACCGCGTAGGCCTCGTAGGAGCTAGCCCCGCGCTCCAACGTGCACCGTAGCATCGAGTTCGAGCTCGCCTGAACTTCGGCAGCCACCAAGCTCGTCGCCGGTGTCTTTTCCAGCTATGCGTAGATGCCCTCCTCCGCCCTTTTGGTCACTGAAGTGCGAAACCCGCACCTTCCACGGCGTCTGGTTGTCGCCGGCGGCTAAACGCCGGCGATTTGACCTAGCTGACCAGAGTTTTGACCCCCCTGGGTTACTGACATGTGGGCCCCGCCCCTTGGTCAAACCTAGCTTAGCACTAAACTAACCCTAATTAGTTAGTTAACTAACTATGTCACTAACCAGTGGGTCCCACTAGTCAGGTTTGACCTAGACTGCACAATTGACCTGCTGATGCAGTGCTGACGCAATGCTGACACAGTAGTGGCCTTTTCTGGATTTATTCTTATTCAAGAAATTCCAGAAAATAGTGCTAACTTCAAAAACTCATAGAAATTAATCTGTAACTCCAAATGCAAAGATTTATATATGAAAAATCATCAAAAAAATGTAATCTAGCCATCTATACCATTTTCATGCATGACAAACTAAGTTATACCTACTGTATAAGTGAAAACATGATAATGGCATTTAAATAACCACATGTGGAGTTTGATTTTTGAATCTTGGATTCAAACCAACTTCATTTAAATTGTTGCTAGTTGCATTAGCTCAAACCACAACATATTGCCATGTCATGATCATGCATCATATTGTTGCATTGCATTGATTGTGTTCTTTCTCTGTTTGCCGGTATTTGTCCCCTCTCAATGGACGTAGTTTCGACGATGAGTTCGATGACACCGATGAAGAGCTATACTATCTTCAGAAGTGCCAGGCAAGCAAAACCCCCTTGTTCATTCTGATACAATCCCACGCTCTCGCTCCTGCTCTCTTTTACTGCATTAGGACAACAACGATTCAACTGTTACATACTACGGTAGTTTAACCCCTTTCCTTTGCATGACCTGTCATTGCCACAATAAATAGATGAATCCCACTAGCATGAGTAGTAGTTGTTTGAGCCCTAATGTGCCTACTCATTCATGCTTGTTGTCATGCCTGCTACTACTTAGAGTTGAGTCAGGTCTGATTCATCGGGAATGAATTTGAATGGTGATGAACATGTCCTACTGTGTGTGAGCTAAGTGTGTGAACACAATTTGGTAAAGGTAGCGGTGAGAAGCCATGTAGGAGTACATGGTGGGTTGTCTCATTGAAACCATCCTCGGGAACTGAGTTCTGTGTTTGTGATCCATGAACAACTACTACCCCACATTGGGCCCTGAAATATGACCCCGCTTGACTTATTAATCGCCCCTGTCCTCTGTCTAGGAGTTGCAAGTAGTTTCTCGTGTTTGTAGTATGCTGGAGGCCATGCGTAGAGCTGACCCGAGGGCTGGGCTGTGATGCGGTAGGCATGTGGCCCGGTGTACCGAGCTGCCCGTTTGGTGACCCGGGAACCCTGCACACATCGTTCGGGGCTGTAGTGGAAACCTCGGCCGGATTCCCTACAGATGGAACCTGAATAGGCGATAAACCTAGACTAGGGACTTGTGTGGTTAGTCAGGTCGTGGTCTACACCCACGTAGGCTTTCGCTTGAAGTCTGTCAAGAACATGTCGTGTGCAGATGCTAAGTGGTGGAAACATGTGTGAAGAAGTATACCCATGCAGGGTTATAAATGATCTATTCGAATAGCGGCGTCCGCGGTAAAGGACTTCTGGGTTGCCTATACAGTTCATAGACAAGTGAAAGTGGATACTCTAAAATGCGCAAGATAAGCGTGAGTGCTATGGATGGCCTTCTCGTAGGGAGACGGGAGCGGATCCATAGTGGTGTATTGATATGGTGAATATGTGGACTCGTGTGTGCCACCTCAAAGAGTTACTTGCAGTCGTAGTTCAGGATAGCCACTGAGTCAAAGATGGCTTGCTGCAGTTAAACTCCACCACCCCCTTTGTTGATACTGATGCATATGTAGCTTGATCTGATGTAAGTCTTGCTGGGTACATTTGTACTCACGTTTGCTTAATTTATGTTTTTGTAGAGAGACTTCAGTCTCGATAGTAGTTCCGCGTGGACTTCGATGTTTAGCTTGTTACCTCAGCTATGATCTTGTGCCCTCGGCAAGGTCTTGTAGATAGTCAGGCTTCTCAGCCTTTTCATTTGTAGTTGTCTGTATTCAGACAAGTTAAGCTTCTGCTTGTGCTTGTTGCTTGTATGACTTGAATGCTGGGTCATCAGACCCATGTTTGTAATATGTGCCTCTCCGGAGCCTAATGAATAAATACTTTGAATTGTAGAGTTTGTTCTGATGCCATGTTGTGCACATATCGAGCATATTGTGTGTATGATTTGAAATGCTTGGTATGTGTGGGATCCGACAACCTAGTTGTTTATCCTTGGTAGCCTCTCTTACCGGGAAATGTCTCCTAGTGCTTCCACTGAGCCATGGTAGCTTGCTACTGCTCTGGAACACTTAGGCTGGCTGGCATGTGTCCTTCTTCGTTCCTGTGTCTGTCCCTTCGGGGAAATGTCATGCTGTGTCTACTGGAGTCCTGTTAGCCTGCTACAACCCGAATTCTCCGGAGTCCTGTTAGCCCGGCTGCTACAGCCCAGATTCACTCGTTGATGACCGACACGTTCGTTGCTGGGTCATGTATGCCTGTCCCTGTAAGTTAGTGCCACTTTGGGTTTATGACTAGTCATGTCAGCTCGGGTTCTCTGTCATATGGATGCTAGCGACACTATCATATATGTGAGCCAAAAGGCGCAAACGGTCCTGGGCCAGGTAAGGTGGCACCCATGGGAATACCGTGCATGAGGCCGCAAAGTGATATGATGTGTTACATGCTAGATCGGTGTGACTTAGGATCGGGGTCCTAACAGTACACAAATTGAAACGCTTGTTGTGGAGAGAGAAAAGATAATCACTCCACTATATACATAGGTAGAGGCATGAGCACTTGCTTTACTAGGGTTGCTCTCTTCATTCTCTCATCCTCTCTAGATCTAAACAAGACAGCGGTAACGGCATTTTCTCTCTGCTCGCCGCTGGTCACATATCCATCCGGATCCCTTCAACCGATGTGTGTAGAGGACTAGGTGCATCGTTCATGCGGTCATTGGCGGTGAGAGGAAGGAAACCCATAGCTACCAGTGGGTCCTGATCCTCTTCCCGTGTCGTTCTCTCCGACACAGCGCTAGCTCAGGAGGTCCTCCGACCCTTCTTCCTCCCTGCCGTATTGTGCGCAGATCCGACCTGCCGCCACCGACATCCCGACGACCCTCAAGTATAAGTTCCTTCAAAAGCGGCCTTGCTCTACTGCCCCAGCTCCCCGCGTGTCTGCATGTGGATCTTTTTCTACTTCCATCAGCTCTTCCAAAGCCACCTAAATTTTAGTATTATTGGAGGTAAAGCTACTTCATGCAGTCGAATCTAGGACTTGGTTCAAACAACGAAGAAAGGGGGAAGTCATAGCATGAATGTAGGACTTGATTCAAAGAGGAAATAATAGGGGGAAAGTAGTAGAGACTGGATACCCAACCGGTCTCTTGGTTGAAAAGGGAAATAAAGGGAAAAGGCAGTACAAACTGGATAAGGAACATATCTATTATTGGTTGAAAAAAAGGATAGAAAGTAGCGGCTGGTGGACAAGTCAACAGAGTATGTCCAAGATTATATTTGCTGCCCTTACATAGTAAAAGGTCTCCAGGATTAGATTTGCTGCACTCACAGAGTATGAACAAACTCGGCATCACCACTTTATGCCTCCTTGTATGTACATTGTGCTGATGCGTCCACTGTTGCATGTCCTTATACCAACTTTTTGCCGTTGTTAATGTAAGGGCGCATGTAAAATGAAGCAATCACACTGTTACCTTAAGGACATGTCTAACCAGTGTTATTGTTAATCTAATGCCTCCAGTAATATGCCGTAATTAAACTGTGTTACAAATGGTACTCCTGCTATTTTCCCTAGTATGATAAGTAAGTTGCTTATTTACGCTGTTGAGTGTCCTGGTGTCCCCATGGTCCCATGCTCTTAAACCAACTCTTTAGTTGTTGTTGATCTACTGTATCTGGTAAACAAGCAATGCCACCATTAAAGTAATCCCATATTTGACGAATGTCATTGTTGATCGTAATGCTTCCGGTAACATGAAGCAATGCTTCCGTTTTAAAAGTTCTACTGTCCTTGTGTGATTGCCATGAACATAATCAAGATGCTTCTTTTCATTTCGTGTATGTTTCGTATCTTGTTATTGACCAGCAACTGTTTTCTTTCTATCTTTTTGTGCAGATAGGGATAGCCATTTCACCTTGTTGCTATTGTGACCTTTTGGTGAACTGCACAAAACACTTTTTAATGAGTGTTTTGTGCAGTTCAACTAAAATGTCACGTGGGCAACATCTCCCAATTTTGGTCGAACTGCACAAAATGGTGATTGGAGTTTCCAAAATCTCCGTCAAACTCTGCTGGTAATCTCGTGCAACATTTTATTAGCCTTTGCAAGATGAGTCGTCACTGTCACCATGATGGCACTTTATTTTAGTGGAACTGCACAAAAGGATAAGCAAATTATAGTTGCACCTTACATGAGCAGGACAGCCACCTTAATGTTGCTCAATTTTAGTGCAACTACTAAAGAAGAACCTGCCAGCTCACGAGAGCAAGTACTTCTTGCTAGCTGAGTGATGCAATATTTTCTTCATTTTAGGTGAACTGTATAAAAAGTCAGATGAATTGAATCATCGAGTGGAGCTGCAGGTTGACCACATCGAGTCGGGGCGGCGTAGGGGCCCCTCTCTCAGTTATGGTTCCCATAACCCGGTATGTTCCTTTTTGGTTGATTTTGACTCTGCATCCAGCTAGTGATCTCGTGCTACTATTTTGGCATTGCTACCGCCACTGATAAAATGAAGTAATAATACATTTATAATAGAACTACCATCTTAGCTACCATTTCATTTCCAATGTAGATAATTTGCAGAAAAAGTGATTGAAATGAGTCGACGCTCCTCCTCTCTAACTGGCGAGCGTCATAATTTTAGTTGAACTGCACAAAAAAGTGATTGAAATGAGTCAACGCTCCTCCTTCTACTGCTACACTAAGGTGTTAATGAATGTCAATGAATCGCTTTCATAGCAAGATATGGGGACATGAAGAATAACTTGATCTCCCAAAGTCATCTCACACTGGTCAGTACTATCCTTTATCAACATGATTGTGCTTTCCCATACTGTGCTAACGTTGTATTTTTTAAATAAAGCTATTCTATTGCAATCTTTTCTCGTTTTGGAAATAAAGTTTACTTCAACTAGTGCCACTATTATAGTAATCATGCTCTTTCTTATCTGTGTAAACAGTAATACTCAACTACAGATGTTGTGATGGTCAAGAGCATTCGCCAAGTTCTTGGGTTGTATGACACGGCTAGCCAAGATGGATTTAATCCCGATATTCACTTCATCAAAAGGCTCTAATGGGTTGGTTCTGAATCTTGCAAGCTGGGAATCAATGAGATGTGTAGGCATCTTTGTTGTACTTATTATTTGAATCTTATTTGTTAGTTCTGAATCTTGCAAGTTGGGAATCAATGAGATGTGTAGGCATCTTTGTTGTACTTGTTATTTGAATCTTATTTGTTGGTTCTAAATCTTGCAAGCTGGGAAAGACGACATGATGATGCAGAGGATAGCAACTATAACAAACTGTTCAAACTTGGTAGTATTGTCTGTGTGAAAGTGCGACAAATGTGATGATCGTGTGCGTCCTAAGAATAATAATTCTAATTGTTGTGCATGTTGATCATGTGGCACTGATAGAATGTGCCAATGCATTGCTTGTTTTAAGAATAAATTTTAATTAAAGCTAATTAAATTTAAGTAAAGTGATCACTAACACTCACTGGTGCATGTCGGTCCTAAACAAATGGTTTTTAACCCCTTTCCGCGATGGCATTTGGAACTGTCGCCAAGTGAGTGTGGGCGATAGGGGGGTCCTTCCCACACGACCCAGAAACCATCGGGGATAGGGCCCCTACAGTACTCCTACTCGTTTTTGCTTGCATTGCCATTGCAGTCGGTATTCTGTGGTGCTACGTTTACGATGCGCGGCCCATCACAAACGGTTCACTATCATAGAACGTGTATGATGTGCGGCCCGTCACAAATGGTTCACCGTTAAGAAGATTAGCTAATCGTCGTACGAGTGTCATACGGGATTACAAAATGTCGGACCGTCGTAACATCATCGTACACGACAACTATCACACACGCTATCCTGTGGTGCAACGTTTACGATGCATACTTCATCAGAAACAGTTCATGGTTGCGAATTGTGTACGATAAGGCAACTAACACAAATTGTTCATGGTTTGCAAACAGTTCATGGTTGCGAAACAGTTTTCCCGCACCATTTGTGATATTGTCTGACATCGCACATGGTTTGCAAATGACAACTATGTGCATGCTTGCACACATTTCCTCTCTGTGAACCGTCTCGGATTATGGTGCATATTGCAAATGTTTGTGTTTTACCAACCGTGTGTGTCGTAACAACCCGGAGAGCATAATTTCACCCTAATTTAATTGCTTCTTTTCCAAATTGTACCGGATTTGGATTTGAATTTGAATGTATGCTACAGCTTTATTCATATCCATCAGGTTCAAACAACCAATGCATTATTCGATTCATAGGTACATATATTCAAGAATTACATAAGAACCAAATAAAGAATGATGAACCACACTTGTATACTTGTACTATTAAAGACGGTAAAGAAAGAGGCGGAATATATTCTGGTTGCTGACCAAGGTGAAGCGGAATGCCCATATTGTGCCCTCCTCCATGCGGAAGGCACGCATGACTCTAGTCCAACCCCTTGTAATGGACGAACGCCCATCCTTCACAGTCTTCATGAAAACATCTAGATAATCATCGTGTTCTGATAGAAATACTTTAACCTTTGCATGCCCACCAATCATGTAGTTTGAGAGGTAATCTTGAGTAAACTGCTTTGGAAACCACTGCAAAGGAAAAAAGATTCAGACATTGTCATCTAACACAACTCATTATGGGCAGTAAAAAGAAGGCTGCAAAGTTCTTACTTACCATCCTACAGTTCGCTGTTGTCTTGGATAATGTGTAAACAAATAGTTTAATTGCCATATTTGGACCCATTTTGTTGGGGATATTACCACCGGGCGTAAACCGGCTAGGAGAGGCCGGATTATTCCCATGATGGTTGCTTTATTCAAAGGCCCATGGAGACAAGGATGGTGGCGCTTCAGGAAGGCCCAAGGCCCAAGGGCGGGTTAAGGCATGTAGACATAAACCGGCATGAATATGTAACTTGTATTGTAAGTTAGAAGGAATAGAGACCGAGCCGGACATGTTTAAGATCCGGCCTCGGGACTCTGTAAACCGGCGGGCGTCAACCTATGTATATAAAGGGACGACCCGACGGCGGTTTAGGGACAACACAACACACAACAACTCGAGAGCCAGGCAAAGCAGATTCGCTCCCTGGTCATCGAAACCCCTGCAATTCCATCACAACTAGACGTAGGCTTTTACCTTCATTGAAGGGCCAAACTAGTATAAAACTCTCGTGTCCCTTGTCCGTTTTAACCCCTTTAAGCTAACTCGTAGCGATGGCTCCATGACTAAGTCCTTTCATAAGGACATTTGCCATGACGAAACCACGACAGTTGGCGCCCACCGTGGGGCTTTCGCACGATGGTTTCAAGTTCTTGAAGGGCAGCTTCGAAGGACTCAAGGGATACGCTGTGGGCCAAATGACTAAGAGTCGTCACGGCAAGCTCTACATCGACGACGCAGGATGGGGTCTCGAGGCCGGTTCAATTGAATACGGGTACCAGGTCCCCTTTGGTGGAATTCACGTCTTCATCGGCAAGATCGGCGAACCGGGCCCTGAGCCGGACATCTGCACCAACACTATCGAGATGGCTCAATGCGCAAGCTCTGCCCCGGTTCAGCCCGCCGTAAAGCATGTCTTCGTAGGTGTCATCCACGGAGCGGAATATGAGGATGGATCGACATCTGGTGGCGAAACCGTTGTCTGCTCCGATGACGAGTCTTCAACCGGAGAGACCGAGTCGCTATACCAGTTACAGGATAGCAGGATTAGTGGAGATTCCGATGGCAACAGTATTCCGGACCCCCTTGATCTACCAAACTGGGTTGCGGTCTTCATGGGCAGTACACAGCCAACACAGCCCTCTTCTACCGCTGCGGCAATGATCTCCGGTTCAGCAACAGCAACGCCAGCAGGGGCAGGGGACTCTGCACCGCCTCCGGCTCAGGTTTTGTCTAATTTGTTTGACGCTTTAGCAATGTTGCTGGCAGCAGAGGTGGATGCAGCAAACGGGGAGTAGCACAACGCAGAGATTGCAAAGGTGAAAGATCAGATAACTCAGGCTAAAGTGGACCTGGCAGCAGAGAATGCCAAGATGGCTACAGAACGGGCCGAGTTAGAAGCTCAAGCCTACCGGCTTAGGCTGGATCAGAGTGACTCAGATGATGTCATGAGGAGGAGATATCGGTTGCACCTCCCACCGGGTTAGGAGCCAAGAAACCTCTTCAACACGCCAGGAGCGGGAACTAGTAACCAGCCAGTGATAAACCGGACGGAGGCACCGTAACATGAGCGTCGGTTCAGCCGCGCACGATGGACCCGCCTCGTCAGAACAACATTGTGCCACAGTGTAACACCCTCGATGCGACTATATCTCCCACGTGTCGAGGCACGACTTAGAGGCATAATCGCATTGAAGGCATATGTCGCAAGTTAGGCAATCTTCACAACATCCCATGTAATATAGATAATAAAAGGGGAGATAACATAGTTTGCTTACACTCGCCACGTCAATCAAGTACATAAGTAACATTACATCATCCAAACACTCATGGCCCGACTACGGCGCCAAAATAAAAGAGAACCCAACATGCGACACGGTCCCGATCACCCCCAACTGGGCACCACTACTGATCATCAGGAAAAGAAACATAGTATCATTGAGAGTCCTCGTCGAACTCCCACTTGAGCTCAAACGCGTCACCTGGAGCGGAATCATCAGGCCCTGCATCTGGTGTGATAGTAATCTGTGAGCCACAGGGACTCAGCAATCTCGCACCCTCGCGATCAAGACTATTTAAGCTTATAGGTATGGCAAGGTAAATATATGTGGAGCTGTAGCAAGCGACTAGAAAAATATGGTGGCTAACTTATTCGCAAAAGAGAGCGAGAAGAGGAGGCAAAGCGCGAGCGAGAAACTAGAGAGCAACCTGCGCAAACATTACTCCAACACCGTGTCCACTTCCCGCACTCCGCCGAGAAGAGGCCATCACGGTAACACACTCAGTTGATTCAGTTTAATTAAGTTAAGGTTCAAGTTATCTACAACCAAACATTAACAAATTCCCATCTGCCCATAACCGCGGGCACGGCTTTCGAAAGTTCAAATCCCTGCAGGGGAGTCCCAACTTAGCCCATGACAAGCTCTCACGGTCAATGAAGGAATAGACCTCCTCCCAAGACGTTCCGATCAGACTCGGTATCTCGGTTCTTCAAGACACTTTGGCAGGTTAAAACAAGACCAGCAACACCGCCCAAATGTGCCGACAAATCCCGATAGGAGCTGCACATATCTGTTTCTCAGGGCACACTCAGATTGTCTTAGGTACAGGTAGGCCAGCCCAGAGTTGCCCCTGGTGGCCACCGGCAGCTGACAGGTGGACCAACACTCAGAGGAGCACTGGCCCGGGGGGGGGGGGGGGTTTAAAATAAGATGACCCTCGGGCTCCGGAAACCCAAGGGAAAAAGAGGCTAGGTGGAAAATGGTAAAACCAAGTTTGGGCATTGCTGGAAAAGCTTTAATCAAGGCGAAACATCAAGGGGTTCCCATTATAACCCAACCGCGTAATGAACGCACAAATCCGGGAACATAACACCGATATGACGGAAACTAGGGCGGCAAGAGTCCAACAAAACACTAAGCGAGAGGACGAGCCTTCCACCCTTTACCAAGTATATAGATGCATTAAGATAACATAGCAATATAATGATATACCAACAAGTAAATAAATGTTTCAACAAGGAACGACCTTCAATCTTCACCTGCAACTAGCAACACATAGGAGGGGCTGAGCAAAGCGGTAACATAGCCAATCAACGGTTTGCTAGGATAAGGTGGGTTAGAGGTTTGACATGGCAATTTGGGAGGCTTGAAAGAAAGTGGTAGGCATCGTAGCATTGGCATAGCAAAAGAGCGAGCAAACTAGCATAGCAAAGATAGTAGTGATTTCGAGGGTATGATCATCTTGCCTGCAAAGTTGTCAGAGTTGACTGGATCCTCGAAAGCAAAATCAACGGGCTCCTCATTAGTGAACTCGTCTCCTGGCTCTACCCAAACAAGAGAAACAAACAACAAGGGCACAATCAACCACGTGCAAGGATCAAACAATATGATGCAATGATGATATGCTATGCGGGATGCGATGCGGGATGCAAAATGCAAGATATGACAGGAAATGCAAGAACCTGGCCTCAACATGGAAATCCAAGTGTGCCACTGTAAAGAAGAGATGAAATCGCTTGAAAACAATATAAAGAACACCGGATTCGGAGTTACGGTTTGGAAATGGCAAGCGATTCAAATATGACACCGGTCTGCGATTTACAGCAAGTAGCCATCTAAAAGCAATGAGATGAACATGCTACGACACCCAAACATGACAACAAAATACATGGCAGGGATGCATTCAAGATGCTTAACAAAAGTCTAGAACTGAGATATGACCAATTCATCCATTAACAGGTTCAAACAAGCATGGCAAAAATGCATATGACAAACAGATCTCAGACTTAGTGAAATTAACACTTGTCTGGAATTTCAGATCAGGTAGCACTCTTCGGAGCAACAAAACTACATGCTACAGGACCTGAACATGGCAAAGTAAAGCATGGTATGGAGCTACTCAAAGAGCTTATGAAAAATCCCTTAGTGACCTTGAGCCAAAAGGGATCAGAAAATACAATTGTAAGCATGTGAACATAGCAAAAACATAATCAGTTTTCAGACTTAGCGAAAACTGGAGCATGCTGAAACATAACTCAAGTAGGCATGTTTACGAACTCGATGCACTCACTACGGTGCAAGTCATGACAAGCTAAGCATACATCCATCAAGAACACACAAAATGCAAGCTAGACATGGCAAGAACAACAGCATAGCATGCACGGATCAACTACAACATCATCAGTAAAATTGCAAACAAGTTGACAATCTGCCCAGATTCACAAAGTAGCAAAAGTAGAGCTCGATTGACTCAAGATAGGGTGCTCCATAAATGCAAACAAAGACATGGATGGATAGAGCACTACAAGATTAATAAAACTCCCTTACTGATCATCCTCAAAAGAGGCACAGATCACTAGGAAACAACATGAACATATGGCATCATGAGATAAACAGATCAAGGACTTGGTGGAAATGCTAAGTCCCTGAAAACAGAATTACCAAGTGCACCACTTTGCAAGCTTGCACTAGTCACCACACACATCACAAAAATACATGGGTTGCACCTCTGGAAAGATGACAAAACCCTTAACAAAACGTATGTAGAACATCAGGGCATATCATGCACACAATAATCATGGCAAAAATGACAAAAACCTAAATGGAGTAGCAGATCTGACAATTATATCAAGTAGCCCTCTTCTAACAGCATTTCGGGCATCAAGATGGACTCAAATGAAAATGATGCAATGGAATGAAATGATGGACTCTCTGAGATGAACATTTTGATATGCTATATGCATGAATCGGAGCTACGGATGCAAAGTTACGAGGCTATGAACATGAGCACTTGAAACTGGAATTTCGGGACTTAGAAGAATAAAAACACCTCCGGATCTAGGGTTTTACCCGGCACGCGAACCGAGGCGGAATCCGGCGAGGTATTGTTCACCGGAGAGCTCGTGGCGGCCGGAGCTCGTCGGGGCTTGCCGGAGATGAGGGAGAGGAGGAGAACGGCGTGGACGGCGGTGGCGTGGCAAGGGCGGCGCGGCCGCGGGCGATGGCGGCGGCCGGTCGGCGACCGAGGCGGAGGCGGCGGCGTGCGGCGATGGCGGGCAGCGGCGCGGTGCCAGCGCGGTGGCGGCGGGGATCCGGCGAGCGGCGCGGGAGGAAGGAGAAGGACCCGGGCGGCTACGGGCCGCGGGGGCCAGCGCTAGGCCTGGCGGGCCCGCGCGGGTGGCGGCGCGGCGAAGTGGGGCGCTGCCACGTGGCGGCTCCCGGTTGGGGCGGCGGCGACGTCCGGCCCGGACGGACGTGTCCGGCCGGCGCGGGGACGATCTCTAGGGTTTTGGACGAGGGGGATCCGAGATTTTCGAGGAGGACCTATTTATAGGCATAGAGGGAGCTAGGAGAGTCCAAATGAGGTGCGGTTTTCGGCCACGCGATCATGATCGAACGCTCTAGATGATGGAGTAGAGTTAGGTGGGTTTTGGGCCAAATTGGAGGGGTGTTGGGCTGCAACACACATGCGGCCTTTTCGGTCCCTCGGTTAACCGTTGGAGTATCAAACGAAGTCCAAATGATACGAAACTTGACAGGCGGTCTACTGGTAGTAAACCAAGGCCGCTTGGCAAGTCTCGGTCCAATCCAGAAATGTTTAATCCCCACACACGAAAGAAAGCTAGAAATGACCATCGGAGGAGAACGAAGCGCCGGAATGCAAAACGGACAACAGGGAAAATGCTCGAATGCATGAGACGAACACGTATGCAAATGCAATGCACATGATGACATGATATGAGATGCATGACAACGACAACAACACACGGAGACAAAAACCCGAACCCGAGAAAATAAAATAACTTAACGCCGGAAACGGAAAATTTGGAGTACAAATTGGGAAAGTTACATCCGGGGTGTTACAACACTCCACCACTACAAAAGGATCTCGTCCCGAGATCTAGGACTGAAAGAACGCCGGGTACTCAGAACGGAGGTGATCCTCGCGTTCCCAGGTAGCTTCATGGTCGGAATGGTGTGACCACTTGACTTTGAGAAATTTGATTGACTTGTTGCGAGTCTTGCGTTCAGTCTCTTCAAGAATAGCAACTGGGTGCTCACGATATGAGAGATCTTCTTGGAGCTCAATGTCCTCGAAGTTGACGGTGCGGTCAGGCGTCTTGAAGCACTTTCGAAGCTGAGAGACATGGAACACGTCATTAACATTTGCAAAGTTTGAAGGAAGCTCGAGTTGATAGGCGAGGTCGCCTCTCTTGCTGACAATCTTGAAAGGTCCCACGTATCTAGGGGCAAGCTTCCCTTTGATACCGAAGCGACGAGTACCTTTCATAGGAGAGACGCGGAGGTAAACATGATCTCCGATCTCGAAAGCCAAATCACGGTGCTTACTATCATAGTAGCTCTTCTGGCGGGATTGGGCTGCTTTGAGGTTATCACGAATGACTTTGCACATTTCCTCTGCCTCTGTGATTAAGTCATTACCCAAAAGCTGACGTTCACCGGTTTCAGACCAGTTGAGAGGGGTACGGCACTTCCTGCCATACAGAATTTCAAATGGGGCCTTGCTCGAACTTGCTTGAAAACTATTGTTGTAGGAGAATTCAGCATAAGGAAGACAATCCTCCCACTTCATGCTGAAGGAGATCACACAAGCCCTGAGCATATCTTCAAGAATCTGGTTGACACGCTCGACTTGACCGCTAGTTTGAGGATGGAAAGCTGTGCTGAAGCGGATGTTAGTGCCCATGGCCTTCTGAAAAGAATCCCAAAACTTCGAGGTAAAGATGCTGCCACGGTCTGAAGAGATCACTTGTGGAACACCGTGCAGAGAGACAATCCGAGAGGTATAGAGTTCCGCCAATTGAGCTGCAATGATTGACTCTTTGATAGGCAGAAAGTGAGCCACTTTGGTGAGTTTGTCGATGACAACGAATATAGCATCATTGCCACGCTTGGACTTTGGAAACCCAGTCACGAAGTCCATTTCAATGTGGTCAAACTTCCATTCTGGAATGGCAAGAGGTTGGAGGAGACCAGCTGGCCTTTGGTGTTCTGCCTTCACTCTTCTGCAGACATCACATTCACTCACGAATTGAGCAATCTCGCGCTTCATTCGAGTCCACCAATAAGCTTGCTTAAGGTCCTGATACATCTTCGTGCTCCCAGGGTGGATGGAGAGGAGAGAATTGTGAGCCTCATTCATGATCACTTTATGAAGTTCACCTTTGGGTACAACAATACGATCCTCGAAGAAGAGAGTGTCCTTGTCATCAAGGCGGTAGCACTTGTACTTGGGTTGACTCTTGGCAATCCCAATCTTCACCTTTTTCACCATAGCATCAAGAAGCTGGGCTTGGCGAATCTGATCTTCCAAGGTAGGAGAGACTTGAAGGTTGGCGAGGAAACCTTGAGGAACAACTTGCAGATTAAGTTTGCGGAAAGCTTCACAAAGCTCGGGTTGATAAGGCTTGAGAATCAGACTGTTGCAGTAAGCCTTTCTGCTCAATGCGTCAGCAATCACATTGGCCTTGCCTGGAGTATACTCGATACTCGGATTATACTCTTGAATCATTTCGACCCATCGAGTTTGCCTGAGGTTGAGATTAGGCCGAGTGAAGATGTACTTGAGACTCTTGTGATCAGTAAAAATGTCCGCTTTTTTCCCAATAGAAGATGTCTCCAAGTCAAAAGAGCATGCACAACTGCCGCCAACTCGAGATCATGAGTGGGGTAGTTCTTCTCATTGGGCTTCAACTGGCGAGAAGTATAAGCAACAACTTTCTTCTCTTGCATCAAAACTGCGCCAAGACCTTGGAGAGAGGCGTCACAAAAGACCTCGTACGGCTTGGATTCATCGGGCGGAGTCAGAACTGGAGCAGTGATCAATTTCTCTTTCTAAGTGTTGAAAGCAATGTCACACTCCGGAGACCAAACGTACTTGATGTGCTTCTGGAGAAGATTAGAGAGAGGCTTCGCGATCTTAGAAAAGTTTTCAACGAATCTTCGGCAATAGCTTGCGAGACCGAGGAAGCTACGGAGTTGCTTCACGTTCTGAGGAGGTTCCCAATTCACAATTGCAGACACCTTCTCAGGATTTATGGCAATACCCTTGGCAGAGATGATATGACCAAGATAAAGAACCTCATCGAGCCAAAATTCACACTTGGAGAACTTTGCGTAGAACTGATGTTCCCTGAGCTTATCGAGTACCAAACGCAAGTGCTTCGCATGATCTTCCTTATTCTTCGAGAAAACCAGAATGTCGTCGAGATAGACCAAAATGAAGTCATTGGTGTAGGCGTTGAAGATGAAGTTCATCATGCGAGAGAAAGTCGGAGGAGCGTTGACGAGGCCAAAAGACATGACAGTGTATTCATATGAACCATAGCTTGTCCTGAAAGCCGTCTTGGGAATATCTTGCTCACGGATTCGAATCTGATGATAACCCATACGGAGATCAAGCTTGGAGAATACCTGGGCACCTTTGAGTTGTTCGAACAGCTCATTGATGTTGGGAAGTGGGTATTTGTTCTTGATGGTCTTCTTGTTCAATGGACGGTAATCAACACAAAGCCGGTCCGTTCCATCCTTCTTCTTCACAAAAAGAACACCACAACCCCACGGAGAAGAACTAGGCCGGATGAGACCCATTTTCTCTTGAATATCGAGTTGCTTCTTCAGCTCCTTCAACTCTTCAGGTCCGAGCTTGTAAGGACACTTGCACACAGGTTCTGTACCAGGCTCAAGATCAATAACGAGTTCAACTGGCCGGAGGCATTCCTGGAAGCTCTTCTGGAAAGACGTCTTGATATTCGCAAACGACTGGAATTTGCGAGATGGCATCCAATTCACCCTTCTCATTGAGAGAAAACAACCGAATGGTATCATCACGAGTGGCAAAGACAATTACATCCTCAGACGAATGAGTCAATTGAATCTGCCTGGCTGCACAATCAAGCTGAGCCTTGTGCTTAGAAAGCCAATCCATTCCGAGAATAAGATCAATATCCGAGTCACCAAGAACCGTAGGAGAAGATAGAAACTTTTAGTCTCCCAAAGTGATAGTAACATCCGGAGCAATGGAGTTAGCATGCATGTGCTTACCGGGAGAGACAACTGCTAATGGACTAGGCAAAATTTGCAAAGGAAAACCATGCTTAGATGAAAACGGTCTCGAGATGAAACAATGAGAAGCACCCGTGTCAAAAAGAACTTTAGCTGGAATATCATTAACAGGAAGGTTACCCATGATGACATCTGATGAATCCTTTGCTTGAGCTGCATTCATCAAGTTGACCTTGGCGTGCTTGGGGTTATGCTTGACCACAGCTGTACTTGCCGATCTGACAGGAGGAGGAGGAGGAAGACGCCTCTGGTTGAAACACTTGTTGGCATAGTGACCCTTCTGTTGGCACTTGTTGCACGTGACCTCTGAAAGCGGACGGTGATATGGAGCACTCGATCTTGGAGCTTGAGACGAAGTCTTGTTCTGAAAGCCAGGGTTGGGTGGGTGGGAAGAACCACTGCCACCTTTGCTCTTCTGCTGATACGGCTGACGGAACGAAGGAGGAGGAAGCCAATACTTCTGCTGCTTGGCCACTTGAGTAGAGGAAGAAGGAGTAGCATCTCTGACTCGCTTCTTGGAAGCATCACACCTCAACTGAGCAGCCTCTTGCTTCAATGGCATGTTGTAAAACTCATCGTACCTCAAGGGCTCGAAGAGAACAAGAGCTAGCTGAATTTCTTCTCTGAGACCACCCCTGAACTGATATATCATGCTCTTCTCATCAGGGACGTCCTGCTTGGCAAAGCGGGCGAGCTTCTGAAACAACTTGTTGTAGTCATAGACAGACAAAGAGCCTTGCTTCAGGTTGCGGAATTCCTCACGCTTGCTTTCAACCACACTCTGAGGAATATGATGAGCTCGGAAATCTTGACGGAATTCATCCCAAGTGATAACACGTCCACCTCTGGAATCCTTGTACTGCTGGAACCAATCTGCAGCTTGATCTTTGAGTTGGAAGAAAGCGAACTTGACGAAATCCTCAGGCCTGACGTTACTGCACTCGAAATGCTTGCACAGATCCACAAGCCAATCGTCAGCATCGGTTGCCTCAACACAATTGCTGAAAGTCTTTGGCCCGTTAGCAAGGAACTGGTTGAGTGAAGCAAAGTGATTCTGATTGTTGCCTTGATTCCCTTGGTTGCCTTGATTGCGCTCTTGAAGAATTGCACGATCAACTGTGTGTTTGCATTGGTTGCGGCCATCACAGCTTGCCATGCCTCCGGAGGAGGTGGAGGTGGTGGTGGATCAGGATTCGGAGTCGTGCGCGTTGGAGGAGCCATCCTGAAGAGGTTGACCACCATTAGCACATTGATAGACAAATATTGACGCTGAATCCAACGGAATGAAAATTGCAACATATAGTCTTCACATCCGAACAAAATGAACGAATGCATTCCTCTTGAAATGGTCACATATCCATAAATTGAGAAGCCACTTAGAATTAAGGTAGAGAAGTAAATCAACAAGGTACGGATCAAGAACGAATAATCGGTAAGAAATCCCAATCTCAAACCAATATCCGTGAAAGAAGAACTAGAGCTACTAGAATTCCCACCTATGAAACTCCCAAACCTTTCCGGTTATGCAATCAGGTGTTGGGGATACAGGGGAAGCATAATATCTCTCCCAAACTAGCAAATCCTACATCCAGCTGTATCCATCCTTCAACACATAACCAAGAAACCTTCCGAAACCATCTACCCCAACCTTCGAAAAGCATCCGTTATACAAGTTACAGAGATACTCCCGAACCCCCGCCCCAGTACTGGGTGGCGTCGAGGTTATCTCACCAACGAACTGCATAAAAGAGATTTTCGATGTCGGCGTACTAAACTCAGGTATTCCAGAACTTCAACGATAAAA
Source organism: Triticum urartu (assembly GCF_056163025.1). Lineage (NCBI taxonomy): Eukaryota > Viridiplantae > Streptophyta > Magnoliopsida > Poales > Poaceae > Triticum > Triticum urartu. Next base: position 280,596,803 of record NC_141874.1, read on the forward strand.
TTATGATGACAACACCTCAGAGCTCAACTCCCCGGGACACTTCCACAAAACCCCTGACAGGAGGCACCAAGACAATGTTCTCATCATAAAACCATCGGAACGATTCCAAGATACCCGCGTGATCCTAAATTTTTTTAGTGAAATTTGAGAAGAGGAGAGTCAAAACTCTACGTCAGGATGCCTTACCAGAGCGATGAGGAGACTGGGAAGTAAAAAGAATTCCTAAACTCTCCAATATATAATTCCTAATTGACTCAAAACATTTTTCTAGACACAACTCGACTGCTAAAAACGATCAAGCAATGGGGCTCCTAAGGTCGGGGAAGGCTCTGATTACCAACTTGTAACACCCTCGATGCGACTATATCTCCCACGTGTCGAGGCACGACTTAGAGGCATAATCGCATTGAAGGCATATGTCGCAAGTTAGGCAATCTTCACAATATCCCGTGTAATATAGATAATAAAAGGGGAGATAACATAGTTGGCTTACACTCTCCATGTCAATCAAGTACATAAGTAACATTACATCATCCAAACACTCATGGCCCGACTATGGAGCCAAAATAAAAGAGAACCCAACATGCGACACGGTCCCGATCACCCCCAACTGGGCACCACTACTGATCATCAGGAAAAGAAACATAGTATCATTGAGAGTCCTCGTCGAACTCCCACTTGAGCTCAAACGCGTCACCTGGAGCGGAATCATCAGGCCCTGCATCTGGTGTGATAGTAATCTGTGAGCCACAGGGACTCAGCAATCTCGCACCCTCGCGATCAAGACTATTTAAGCTTATAGGTATGGCAAGGTAAATATATGTGGAGCTGCAGCAAGCGACTAGAAAAATATGGTGGCTAACTTATTCGCAAAAGAGAGCGAGAAGAGGAGGCAAAGCGCGAGCGAGAAACTAGAGAGCAACCTGTGCAAACATTACTCCAACACCGTGTCCACTTCCCGGACTCCGCCGAGAAGAGGCCATCACGGTAACACACTCAGTTGATTCAGTTTAATTAAGTTAAGGTTCAAGTCCATAACCGCGGGCACGGCTTTCGAAAGTTCAAATCCATGTAGGGGAGTCCCAACTTAGCCCATGACAAGCTCTCACGGTCAATGAAGGAATAGACCTCCTCCCAAGACGTTCCGATCAGACTCGGTATCTCGGTTCTTCAAGACACTTTGACAGGTTAAAACAAGACCAGCAACACCGCCCGAATGTGCCGACAAATCCCGATAGGATCTACACATATCTCTTTCTCAGGGCACACTCAGATTGTCTTAGGTACGGGTAGGCCAGCCCAGAGTTGCCCCTGGTGGCCACCGGCAGCTGACAGGTGGACCAACACTCAGAGGAGCACTGGACTGGGGGGGTTTAAAATAAGATGACCCTCGGGCTCCGGAAACCCAAGGGAAAAAGAGGCTAGGTGGCAAATAGTAAAACCAAGGTTGGGCATTGCTGGAAAAGCTTTAATCAAGGTGAAACATCAAGGGGTTCACATTATAACCCAACCGCGTAAGGAACACACAAATCCGGGAACATAACACCGATATGACGGAAACTAGGGCGGCAAGAGAGGAACAAAACACTAGGCGAGAGGCCGAGCCTTCCACCCTTTACCAAGTATATAGATGCATTAAGATAACATAGAAATATAATGATATCCCAACAAGTAAATAAATGTTCCAACAAGGAACGGCCTTCAATCTTCACCTGCAACTAGCAACGCTATAAGAGGGGCTGAGCAAAGCGGTAACATAGCCAATCAATGGTTTGCTAGGACAAGGTGGGTTAGAGGTTTGACATGGCAATTTGGGAGGCTTGAAAGCAAGTGGTAGGCATCTTAGCATTGGCATAGCAAAAGAGCGAGCAAACTAGCATAGCAAAGATAGTAGAGATTTCGAGGGTATGATCATCTTGCCTGCAAAGTTGTCAGAGTTGACTAGATCCTCGAAAGCAAACTCAACGGGCTCCTCGTTAGCGAACTCGTCTCCTGGCTCTACCCAAACAAGACAAACAAACAACAAGGGCACAATCAACCACGTGCAAGGATCAAACAATATGATGCAATGATGATATGCTATGCGGGATGCGATGCGGGATGCAAAATGCAAGATATGACAGGAAATTCAAGAACCTGGCCTCAAATTGGAAATCCAAGTGTGCCACTGGAAAGAAGAGATGAAATCGCTTGAAAACGATATAAAGAACACTGGATTCGGAGTTACGGTTTGGAAATGGCAAGCGATTCAAATATGACACCGGTCTGCGATTTACAGCAAGTAGCCATCTAAAAGCAATGAGATGAACATGCTACAGCACCCAAACATGACAACAAAATACATGGCAGGGATGCATTCGAGACGCTTAACAAAAGTCTAGCACTGAGCTACGACCAATTCATCCATTAACAGGTTAAAACAAGCATGGCAAAAATGCATATGACAAACAGATCTCAGACTTAGTGAAATTAACACTTGTCTGGAATTTCAGATCAGGTAGCACTCTTCGGAGCAACAAAACTACATGCTACAGGACCTGAACATGGCAAAGTAAAGCATGGCATGGAGCTACTCAAAGAGCTTAACAAAAGTCCCTTAGTGACCTTGAGCCAAAAGGGATCAGAAAATACAATTGCAAGCATGTGAACATAGCAAAAACATAATCAGTTTTCAGACTTAGCGAAAACTGGCACATGCTGAAACATAACTCAAGTAGGCATGTTTACGAACTCAATGCACTCACTAAGGTGCAAGTCATGACAAGCTAAGCATACATCCATCAAGAACACACAAAATGCAAGCTAGAAATGTCAAGAACAACAGCATAGCATGCACGGATCAACTACAACATCATCAGCAAAATTGCAAACAAGTTGACAATCTGCCCAGATTCACAAAGTAGCAAAAGTAGAGCTCGATTGACTCAAGCTAGGGTGCTCCATAAATGCAAACAAAGACATGGATGGATAGAACACTACAAGATTAATAAAACTCCCTTACTGATCATCCTAAAAAGAGGCACGGATCACTAGGAAACAACATGAACATATGGCATCATGAGATAAACAGATCAAGGACTTGGTGGAAATGCTAAGTCCCTCAAAACAGAATTACCAAGTGCACCACTTTGCAAGCTTGCACTAGTCACCACACACATCACAAAAATACATGGGTTGCACCTCTGGAAAGATGACAAAACCCTTAACAAAACATATGTAGAACATCAGGGCATATCATGCACACAATAATCATGGCAAAAATGACAAAAACCTAAATGGAGTAGCAGATCTGACAATTATATCAAGTAGCCCTCTTCTAACAGCATTTCGGTCATCAAGATGAACTCAAATGAAAATGATGCAATGGAATGAAAAGTTACGAGGCTATGAACATTTTGATATGCTATATGCATGAATCGGAGCTACGGATGCAAAGTTACGAGGCTATGAACATGAGCACTTGAAACTGGAATTTCGGGACTTACAAGAATAAAAACACCTCCGGATCTAGGGTTTGACCCGGCATGCGAACCGAGGCAGAATCCGGCGAGGTACTGTTCACCGGAGAGCTCGCGGCGGCCGGAGCTCGTCGGGGCTTGCCGGAGACGAGGGAGAGGAGGAGGACGGCGTGGACGGCGGCGGCGTGGCAAGGGCGGTGTGGCCGCGGGCGATGGCGGCGGCTGGTCGGCGACGGAGGCGGAGGCGGCGGCGTGCGGCGATGGCGCGGTGCCGGCGCGGTGGCGGCGGGGATCCGGCGAGCGGCGCGGGAGGAAGGAGAAGGACCCGGGCGGCTACGGGCCGCGGGGGCCGGCGCTGGGCCTGGCGGGCCCGCGCGGGTGGCGGCGCGGCGAAGTGGGATGCTGCCACGTGGCGGCTCCCGGTTGGGGCGGCGGCGACGTCCGGCCCGGACGGACGTGTCCGGCCGGCGCGGGGACGATCTCTAGGGTTTTGGACGAGGGGGGATCCGAGATTTTCGAGGAGGGCCTATTTATAGGCATAGAGGGAGCTAGGAGAGTCCAAATGAGGTGCGGTTTTCGGCCACGCGATCATGATCGAACGCTCTAGATGATGGAGTAGAGTTAGGTGGGTTTTGGGCCAAATTGGAGGGGTGTTGGGCTGCAACACACATGAGGCATTTTCGGTCCCTCGGTTAACCGTTGGAGTATCAAACGAAGTCCAAATGATACGAAACTTGACAGGCGGTCTACCGGTAGTAAACCAAGGCCGCTTGGCAAGTCTCGGTCCAATCCAGAAATGTTTAATCCCCACACACGAAACAAAGCTAGAAATGATCACCGGAGGAGAACGAAGCGCCAGAATGCAAAACGGACAACGGGGAAAATGCTCGAATGCATGAGACGAACACGTATGCAAATGCAATGCACATGATGACATGATATGAGATGCATGACAACGACAACAACACACGGAGACAAAAACCCGAACCCAAGAAAATAAAATAACTTAATGCTGGAAATGGCAAGAGTTGGAGTACAAACTGGGAAAGTTACATCCGGGTGTTACACACAGTACGTTCCGACGCCCCTGGGGCATTACTCCAACCCGTTGGATAACATTGTGGCCGCCGCTTCACGATTGGCAGCCCTCCCAATTGACGGCGAGTCACCAGTGGCGATTGAGACATGACGGGCCAGAGAGCTCCTTCAAACAGCTTTAACCCAGCAGCAGGCTTATTCGCATAGTCGCGAGAGGATTCATTCCACCCCCCGTCTGAGTCAGAGCTACAACAGGCACATCAATGAACCGGCTGTGTCAAGTAGTGCACGTCACCGTAACTCGCCGCGAGGGCAGAACCCAGCAGGTGGTGGTGCTAATGTGCAGGATGTGGTGGATCATGGTCGTGCACGTCGTGAAGCTGAGTTAGCAGCACAACATGCGGCTCGTCAGCTTACTCCAGTTCATCCTACCGCTTCAGTGGAGCCAGTTGTGGCCTTCAGTTCTTAGGGGTGCCGTGTCTCACCCCATCTTTGCGTAACATGCGACTACCCAAGGATTTTAAAGGCCCTCATAAGGTGCCCAATTACACTGCCGATTTACCCCCTGAGTCATGGGTTGAGAGTTATGAGATGGCGATGGAGATGCTGGATGTGGATGAAGCGGTGTGTGCTAAGTACTTCACCACAATGTTGGAAGGGACAACTCATACTTGGTTAAAGAGCTTACCGGCTAACTCCGTCGGGTCATGGGCCGAGTTAAAAAAACCGGTTTATCCAGAATTTTAAGGATACGTGTAAACAGCCTATGTCGATTGTGGACCTGGCTGCTTATGTTCAAGAGGATGGGGAGTCTACAACCCATTGGGTGAAGCGTGTCTCAGCTATTCTGCATTCATCAGACCACATCAACGCGGATACAGCAGTTTTGATGTTGGAAGGCAATTGTCGGTTTATGCCATTAAAATTGAAGTTGGGAAGGCTCAAACGTCACTGCAATGACATGTCAACCCTTATGGCTGCTTTGGTGAAATATGCCGATTCAAATAGTACCAAAGACCCTGAGTCTGAGGATGACAAACCGGGGAAGGGAAAAAAGAACGGCAGTACCAAGGGACAACAACATAATCCAGCAGGTCATGGGAACAATGGTAAGCGCAAGCCAGATACTAGCTTGGACTTTGTGGCTAACACCAATGCCCAGGATAACGGTCAGCGTCGCAAGGGTAAACCGCCTCAGAGGGGTGGAGGGTCAGGCCCCAATTTGGAGCGCCTACTAAATCAACCGTTTCCAAAGCACGGATCGAAGGAGAAGCCATCGTCACATCTTTGGAAGGATTGTTTCATCATGCGTGAGTTCACAAATTCCAATATGTTTCAATATGACAATGGCCCACCCGGCGGTTCAGGAGGAGGTTTTCATGGGCCGGGTTACGGAGGCAGCGGCTCTGGTTCAGGATTCCAAGGCAATCAGACCGGACATGGCAATCAAGGTAATCAGGGTAATCAGGGAGGTTATAACCGTCAGGGGAATTAACAGCAGCAGCAGTCGGGTTATCAGAGCAATCCGAAGCAGTTGAATAGTGGGCAGTATCATATCTTTACCACTAGCTTGTGTAAGCGCGATCAGAAGCTTCACAAGAGGGCCGTGAACTCTGTTGAACCGGCGGTACCTCAGTATCTGCGCTGGTCAGAGCAACCCATTTTATGGAGTCGAGAGGATCACCCACCCCGGGTTGATAATCCGGGTCATCTGGCCTTAGTGGTGGCACCTCAAGTTGGGGGGTATAAGTTCACCAAGGTGTTTATGGATGGGGGAAGCAGTATCAATATCCTTTACTATGAGACCTTCCGTCGTATGGGATTGGCAGATAAGAATCTTAAACCGTCGAACACCGTCTTTCATGGTGTGGTGCCTGGTAAATTGGCGTATCCACTGGGCAAGATAGCCCTAGAGGTGGCTTTTGGAGATGATCATGATTCAAGGTCAGAAACTTTGACTTTTGAGGTGGTGAAAATCAAGAGTCTGTATCATGCCCTGTTCGGACGACCGGCTTATGCCAAGTTCATGGCGAGGCCATGTTATGTTTATCTACAACTTAAGATGCCGGGTCATAAGGGTACCATCGTAGTACATGGGAGCCGGAAGATTGCTTTGGATGTGAAGAGGGTGATGCGGCTTATGCTGACTCAGTTTGTGCCACAGAGGAACTGAAGTTTTATAAGGACAATGTTGATCCAGCACACATGACTTCTTTGAAAAAACCAACTACGGAGCATGATCCGGCACTGAAGTTTAAATCGGCAGAGGAGACTAAATTGGTTGATTTTGTTCCTAGTGATTCATCCAAGCAGTTCAGCATCAGCGCTAACTTGGATCTGAAATAGGAAGGCGCGCTCATCGAGTTCATCCGTGAGAACCGGGAAATCTTCGCATGGAAGCCTTCTGACATGCCAGGTGTACCGAGGGAACTCGCTGAGCACACCCTTAATATAGATCCCAAGTTTAAACCGGACAGGCAGTTTCTTTGCCGCTTCAATGAAGAGAGGCGTAAGGCTATTGGTGAGGAGGTAGCCCGGCTCTTGGCAGCGGGGTTTATTGTGGAGGTCTTTCACCCTGAGTGGTTACCTAATCCGGTGCTGGTGCTTAAGAAAAACGGCACTTGGCGTATGTGTGTGGATTACACAGATTTGAACAAAGCATGTCCAGCTGATCCCTTTGCTCTCCTGCGTATTGATCAGATTATTGATGCTACGGCGGGTTGTGACCGTTTGTGTTTTTTGGATGCTTATTCTGGTTATCATCAGATTAAAATGGAAGTTAAAGACCAGGAGAAGACAGCCTTCATAACTCCCTTTGGAGCCTTCTGCTATGTGTCTATGCCTTTCGGGCTCAAGAGTGCCCAGGCGACTTATCAGCGCTGTGTTTACAATTGTCTTCATAAACAGATTGGGCGCAATGTTCATGCTTATGTGGATGATATTGTGGTGAAATCTAGGAAGGAGGAAATGTTGATAGAGGACCTGAAGGAAACCTTTAATAACCTCCGGGTTTGTAAGATGATGCTTAATCCGGACAAATGTGTCTTTGGTGTTCCGACAGGCAAGCTCCTGGGTTTTCTGGTGTCTAACAGGGGCATTGAGGCTAATCCGGAGAAGATCACATCTATCACCTCTCTGGCTAAACCGGCATGTATCAATGACGTTCAGCGTCTGGCAGGCCGGATTGCGGCTTTGAGCCGGTTTATCAGTCGTCTGGGGGAGAAGGCTATCCCTTTATATCAGATGCTAAAGAAAATGGATGACTTTGTCTGGAATGATGCGGCTGATAAAGTGTTTAAGGATTTGAAGAGACAGTTAGCTAAGCCGCCTGTCCTTGCAGCTCCAGTCGATAAAGAGCCTTTACTGCTATATGTGGCTGCTAATGCACGGGCTGTTAGTGCGGCTATTGTTGTGGAGCGCAAGGAGGATGGAAAGGAGTATCCGGTTCAACGGTTGGTTTATTATATCAGTGAGGTACTTATCGAATCAAAGCAGAGGTATCCGCATTGGCAGAAGCTGGTGTATGGGGTTTTTATGGCAAGCCAGAAGCTCAAGCATTATTTTCAAGGTTATCCCATCACAGTGGTTAGTTCAGCCCCTCTGGGAGATATCATTCAAAACAGAGAAGCAACTGGCCGGATTGCCAAGTGGGCTATTGAGCTTGGACCTCATGGGATAAAATATACGCCTCGCACAACAATCAAATGCCAATCACTGGTGGACTTCATCAATGATTGGACATAGTTGCAGGCACCGGAAGAAAAGCCAGATAACACATATTGGACCTTTCACTTTGATGGGTCTAGACAGTTGGAGGGATCGGGGGCTGGAGTCATATTAACTTCTCCATGAGGTGACAAGTTTTGTTATGTTCTCCACTTAATGTTCCCTTGCACTAACAATGTAGTTGAGTATGAGGCCTTACTCCATGGTCTGCGGATGGCAAAGGAGATGAACTTAAGCCGGGTTAAGTGCTTCGGTGACCCGAACCTGGTGGCTCAGCAGGTATCTGGCACTTGGGATTCTAAGGATCCACTCATGGCTGCATATCGACGAGAGGTGGACATAGTGGGTGGTCATTTCAAGGGTTATCAAGTTGACCATATAAACCGGCGAAAGAATGAAGCGGCGGACACTTTGAGTCGTCTAGGCTCTCAACGTAAACTAGTGCCACCTAATGTCTTCCTCGACGTACTTCATAATTTGTCGGTCAAGATACCCACAGAGGAGGAGTTGGCTATTCCTGACCCGGAGGCCCAGTTGGTGGCGGCTTTGCATGTTATACCGGATTGGACAGTCCCGTACCTGGCTTACATGAACCGGGGCGAGTTACCAGATGATGAAACCTTGGCCCGACAGATAATCCGGTGATCCAAGTCAATGACCATTATCAACGGGGAGCTACATCGTTACAGTGTGACAGGGGCGATTCAATGTTGTGTGTCCCCTCAAGAAGGTTGTGAGATTTTGCGAGAGATCCACGAAGGAGATTGTGGTCACCATGCCGGTTCAAAATCCTTGGTGGCTAAGGCTTTTCGTCACAGCTTCTATTGGTTGATGGCTCATGCTGATGCTGAGGATTTAGTAAAAAGGTGTGACGGTTGTCAAAAGTTTGCACACCGCGCTCATGTTTCGGCTCAGGAGTTGAGAATGATTCCAATCACTTGGCCATTTGCAACTTGGGGGCTAGATATGGCCGGACCCTTTAAGCGGTCCAAAGACAAAAAGAGCCACCTATTGGTGGCCGTTGATAAGTTTACCAAGTGGGTAGAGGCAGAGCCAGTCAGTAAGTGTGATGCAGCTACAGCGGTCCAATTCATCAAAAAGGTGATATTCCGGTTTGGTTTTCCACACGGCATTATAACTGACAATGGTACTAATCTGTCCAAGGGTGCTATGGAGGAATTTTGTCAACGTGAGCGCATCCAGCTTGATGTGGCGTCAGTGGCTCACCCTCAGTCTAATGGTCAAGCGGAGAGGGCGAATCAAGAAATTTTGGGAGGAATCAAACCCCGGGTTATGGTTCCTTTAAAGCGGACGCTGGGTTGTTGGGTGGAGGAGTTACCTTCTGTATTATGGAGTATCAACACTACACCAAACAAATCTACGGGTTACATGCATTTCTTCATGGTTTACGGAGTAGAGGCGGTTCTCCCTAGTGACATCCATCATGACTCGCCCCGTGTGACGACTTACGTTGAAGCTGAAAATGAGAAGGCACGTCAGGACTCACTAGACCTGTTAGATGAGGAGCGTGATCTCGCAGCGGCGCGGTGGGCGATTTATCAACAATATCTCTGACGTTATCACAACCGCCGGGTTAAGACCAGAACTTTTCAAGAGGGCGATCTGGTGCTCCGGCTCATCCAGGATCAGACTGATATGCACAAGTTATCCCCACCTTGGGAAGGACCTTTTGTGGTCAACAAAAACCTGCACAACGGGTCATACTACCTTATCGATGTTTGAGAGCACAAAGACTCACGCAAATCAGAGGAGGAGACCCAGCGGCCATGGAATATAGCTCTTCTTCGGCCTTACTATACTTGAGCCACGGGCTCTTCTTATGTACATACTTATGACAATGTATATTATATAATAAACCAGAGCCTCAACTAAAGCGTGGTCTCTGTTCGTTTTTACATCATGTGTGGTTACATGGGGGCTTCTACTTACAAAGCGGGGTTCTATTAACCCGGCCTATAAAGCTACACCGATATAAAGGAAATCACTAGGGGGTTTGGTCGTATTCGAACCATAGCTACACCTCTTGATCGGCTTAAGACCAAAAAGGGAAATCACTAGGGGGCTTGGTTGTATTTACACCATAGCTACAGCTCTTGATAGGCTTAAAGCCAAAAGGAAATTATCTGGAACCAAAGAGAGTCTGTTGCATAAAGCACAACTCAAACATGGGTAACCATTGAGCATAGCTCAAATATTACTTGGGGGCTCCTTGCTTCTCAAAGAACAACGAGCATGCACCCTTGTAATAGGCTATCAAGCCAGGCTTGGAAGCCAGATGTATTCACCTAAAACCCTGGGTTATCCTGCCTTTTTAAGTAAGCCACTCCATCTAGATAAACCTGGTATGACCCATCGAACGTTTGAAAAGTCAATCTCATAGACCCTGAACTTGTCAAAGTTAAAACGGTGATTGGTTAAAGATTGAGGTCCATCTTAAAAGGCTTTGAAAAATGGTTTAGCTCAGCAGCCTGGCAGCCCATGAAAAGCCTCGATTTAGGGACTGGCAGCCCATGAAAAGCCTTGCATATTTCTTTTGGATTTGCTGTTTGAAACATCCTTTGATAAGGGATTTATGAATATTTTCTGATAAACTGGTGTTTATTACAACCCGGCATGGCTTTCAATGCTAAGTTGTCAGTACATGGTTAGTTTTAATTCGGCAATAATATTGCTCCGGTCTGGTTTGACTACAGGTCACCACAATTATATGCATAAACTGGTGTTTACCATCACCCGGAAAGATTTCGGTATGAACCGACAAGGATGCAAGGAGTCATCAACACTCCAGATTGGTGTTATCACCTTTTTGTTATAACAATAGTTGGTAAGCCAAACGAGATATACCACAGGTATCATCTATTTTATACATATTACAGCCTTGGTTCGGCATCCAGGTTATACATATGTTTGGGCACCATGACCCGTCCAGCGGTAAACCGCTAGGACACTTTCAAATTTTTTGCAGGAATAAGCAAAACAAAGCCACTGTGGATTATGCATATAATAGATCCCAAAAGCATGGCGAGTTATCAATGTCAAGCAAAACAAGTATACTCGATGGCATAAGTAGATAAGTATTTGAACTAGCCTATTACAAGGCACTTTAGTGCCCACACAGGATAATTGTTTCAACAAGTTTGGCAAATGATTAAACCGGCTTCCGGATTAAGATTCTTCATCCGGACGGCTTGAAGATTGAGGGTCATCTTGAGCGGTCGCATTCTCCTCATCCCTACCCAGTCGCTGGAAATCAATCGTTGACCAATCGATTCCAGTTAAGGCTTGAAAAACGGCTTCTTCATGAATAAGGTTGGAAGGGTCAATGTCAGGGCATAAGTATGCTTACGAATCGGCAGAACAAGATCATCTACATCATGAATCGGCGCGGGCTGTCTTTTCCCCTCAACATCGTAAACCGGTTGATAATGAGATAGATCTATGTCATCCGCCAATTTGCTTGCTATAGGCCGCATTTCCTTTGTCAGCCTTCGGAGATCGTCATTGTTGAAATCTAAACCGTCTTCCTTCACACCAGGATAACCTTTGCTAATGTCGGACGGATCAAGATCAGGAATCCACGCCTTGGCCCGGATTAGTGCCGTCAGTGCGCCTGACCTTGCGGCTGATTTCTTCAGTTCATCCAACCGGGTAGGCAGCATGGCCAGCTTTTCGATGGTTTCTTTTATCAGCGTTGGAGGAGGCTTGTTATAAGCTGTAGTGCAAATGGCTCGCTGGGATCCAGAATACAACTGTTCTATCAAAGTATAGGCCGCTTTAAGCTTCTTCCGCATGTCGGAGCCCGGATGAGTAATGCGGGTCCCTGTCATGGTAAAGAATCAGTAAACCGGCCTTTGATAAGATATTATGGATTGGAAAAACTTCATATGCGGATACTGACCGAATACAACAGAGGTCATGGCATTAATCTGTCGTTTTAAGCCGGTCAGTTCTTCAACCACCGGCTTCAGGGCTGCTTCCGCGTCTTCGTCCTTCTTTGTTAAACCGGCCTTCTCTATCTCTGAGTTTGCACGCTCTTTATTAAAGGTTTCTTTCATCTTCTCCATGGCTGATAAGGCATTAGTCAGTTCTTCCTTGGCCTTGGAAGCCTCCGCTTGCTGAGATTTAATGTTCTCCTGAAGGTCAGCGGTTTGAGCATCCTTCTTACTCAGCTCGGCCTACAAAGGCAAGATATATCATCAATGGGCTATGTATATTTGAAGTACCAAGTGTATAACAAGTTATGCACTTTGTACTTGGGGGCTAATGCCTATTTGCTCCGTCATCAAAAAAATTGCAAGTCTCAAGTACAATGCAAGCATTATCCTTGACACTTGGGTGCTAATGTACATTTTTTCAAATTGGAGCATTGGTTAAAATCTCGGTTCACCTTGGAAAGATAAACCGGCCCTTGGGGACTACATAGAGGAAAACTACAAGAATACAACGATAAATTACCGGTTTATTTCAAAGGATCACCTGACATATGGAGGATAAGTATGCAAGGGTTGAGATATTACAAAGTCCTGATTTATGATTACCATCATAAACCGGCCCTTGAGGGCTACTTGAGTTGGTACTTACAAATTGGATTTAAGAAAGAAAAAGTGATGAAAATACCTCATAGCGCTCCTTCATCAGATTCACCAAACCGGCTTCATAGTCACGGTTTGAGTGCAGACGGTTTAGAAAACCAGAGTGGAGTTCTTGAGCACTAAGATGGGCATAGCTTGATAAATTGGTGCTCCATTTGCCTTTCTCCATGGCAGCACACTCTTCCTTGGCACTATGTTTCGCCAATATAACAGGATGGCCAGGAGAGGTGTGGCTAATACTGGTAATGATAACCTCGCCTTCTTTGTCTCCAGCAGCCTTTTCTGGAGTTGATGGAATGTCAGTAGTCCTCACTGGACTAGAAGGTCTGTCATCAGCCCGGATTGGACTTGCTAGTTCATCATCTGGCACAGCAGTATCAACTTCTGCTTGTTCATCAACATTATGATCTTGAGGGGGGCAGTTCATCAAATGTGGCCTCAGTATTTGGACCCTCCGGTTCTGCAGTTTGCTCCGGTTCAATAACTACATGGTCTTTGGGGGGGTTATTCACCCGAGCCTTCTTACTGGGTCTGGCTTTGGCTCTAAACAGAACAAGATGCAAAGGTTAGCATAGCATATAAAGTGTGAAACATCAAAAGATTGGGTTGAAATACTTTCCCAACCACGATTTTGAGAGGAGGGAGTTGTGTCGCTGTTGACTCGCCAGAGGATGAAGGAGGTGTCACCTGATAATTCGAATCGGACGGATTAAGAGGTTGTCGGAAATAGCCTGCCTTGGGATAAGAAGTGTCGGAAGTGGGTGAGACCTCAGATCGGCGTTTTCGAACCGGGGTGTCCGGTAAACCGGTCGAAGTGACCTTTTGGCCAATGTGCCGGGTTGTGCGGCGAGCCTCGTGCTGCTGGTTCTTCAAAATAAATGTTGGATCCAAGTGAGCAAGAGGGTGAGAAAAGCTTACTTTCCGGACTGCTTGACGGATTTTTTGTGTTGGCAGAGGATCTGAACCGGAGGAAAGGATAATTACCTCTGCATTGTCAGCTTGGCTACCTTCAACATCCTCCTGATAAATATCATTGTCAATGAGATGCATGAAAAGTGAACCAAGTGAGTCAAGTTCTACCTCTGCTTCCGGTTCATCCGGGTCGTCATCAAGCTCTAAACCGATGGGTGCAGGTGCCTTCCTCTTGGTGGTTTTCTTGATGGATTTTGTTTTAGGACAAGAAGGCTTCGCCGCTTTCTCTTGAGGTTTCTTTTTCCAGAATGGATCATCACCCTGTTTAAGAATGGGCAGAGGGTATTCAAAGATTGCACAGTACAAAAATATCAGGTGTAAAGCGGAAGCACAGACAATACTTACAGTGGGCGGTTTGTTTTGCGTGTAAAAGGGACTTAACCCGGTCTTGCTGCAGACAACTTCCGGTTCGTTCAACATTTTCTTCACACACTCAGTGACTTCTTCATCTGTTAGCTGAATATTGATATGACGTTGAGAGTCTTGTACGTCACCAGTATACTCACACATTAAGCCGGAGCGGCGACTTAACAGAAAAATGCTCCAGGATATCCAGCAATGGATGAAGTCTACGCCTGTTAAACCGTTGGCCAGGAAGGCTCTAAGCTTGGCGAGTTGAGGTGCGTACGAGGCCCGTTCCTGGGCACTTAGTCGTTGCGGAAGTGGATGAGTATTAGCGAGCCGGTGTGCACGGTAACCCGACAGAGGGTTCTCATCTTCGGGAGAGGTGTCTCGGCAATAGAACCAAGTTTGGTTCCACTCCTTTGGGTGATTGTGAAGTTTCGCATGAGGAAACTCAACTTCTTTCCTTTTCTGAATAGAGACACCGCCAAGTTCAGTATTGGGTCCGTCTACGAATTCAGTGCGCCGGTTTAAATGGAAGAAATCCCGGAACAGCTCAACAATAGGTTCTTCTTGTAGGTACACTTCACAAAAACTTGAAAGTTGCATATATTGGATACCGAGTTGGGTCCAATATCTTGAGGGTGGAGTTGAAAACTGGCACGTACATCTCGAAAAAACTTCGATCCGGGCAGTTTAAAGCCACGACCTATGTGATCAACAAACACCACTACTTCACCCTGCTTGGGGGTAGGAGGATTTTCCAGCCCAGGAACTCGCCACCGGATTTCATTCTTCTTCGGTAAGGTACCAATCTTGACCATTCTGTTCAGTTGCTCCTATGTAACCCGGGAGGGGACCCAGTTGCAGGAATAAAACTGCTTGGCCATTGCGAGTGAAAAGCTGGGAAGAAAATAATGCCGGTTTACGATTCATTAATGGTGATGCATAAGGTACAACAGGGAAAAGGAATCCAAGTATGTGAAAATTGGTAAACCGACGACAGGGTATTTATGAATGATAAGGCAATGAACAGAAGCAGAGGTATATGCATACTGTTAAACTGGAGTATAAATAAATCGGCGTTTTAAAAGGGGACTAATGGTACCTGCCGGGTTATCATACTTCAAAAATTTAAGCCGCCTATATTGGTGTGAAGGGTACAGATCGAAAAATACCTAAGTGAGGGAAACAGGTTTCACAAGATTGCATTGAAATTTTGGATCTACCATAAGTCAGGAAAAGGAAAAATATTGAGACTTAAAAAGGTTTGGTCCCGAAGCAGTTCACAAAAGGTTCAGATCAAGTTGTTAGGTATTTAAGGTTTGGTTTAAATGGTTGAGATAAGGAGTACCATAGCTACTGTGCGGAACATGTCAAGATCAAGCTCTCCTATCTATGGGCCGACGAAGAACACGGGAAGAGCAGCATGAACCCGTATGAACCCTAATGGATCTAAAGAGGAAAGAAGGAAAGACTTACAGTAGCTGTTAAGGTAGTGGAGGTGCGCCGCGTCTTTCTGATGCGTCCAGGTCGATGAAGTGGCCAACGGTGATGCAGAGGCGAAGCTCGACGACGGCGGCGCTCGGGTGCGTGGGCGTCGCGAGGAGGAAGAAGAAACAAGGAGACGAAGGGGGGAAAAGAAAATGACCCTTGGCCCTATTTATATGGTAAATGGAGAGGTGACAAGCGCGGGAGTCGAGGAGCTCGAAAATTGGATATATAACGAAGCAGTCGCCTCGATTGTCGGAGGCTCATTAACTGAAGGTGAGATGTGTAATTTTTAAATAACAAGTGACGTCATGGTGATTTATCATGATCTTGGAGGATGATGTCATGGCGGTTTACAAGATCAAGGTGAAAGATGCAAAGGAGGAATTTTTCTAAGTGTTGAAGATTGACATGAACAAGTTCAAATCAATCTGGGGCCTAATGTTGGGGATATTACCACCGGGCATAAACCGGCTAGGAGAGGCCAAATTATTCCCATCATGGTTGCTTTATTCAAAGGCCCATGCAGATAAGGATGGTGGCGCTTCAGGAAGGCCCAAGGCCCAAGGGCAGGTTAAGGCCTGTAGACATAAACCGGCATGAATATGTAACTTGTATTGTAAGTTAGAAGGAATAGAGACCGAGCCGGACACGTTTAAGATCCGGCCTCAGGACTCTGTAAATCGGCGGGCGTCAACCTATGTATATAAAGGGACGACCCGGCGGCGGTTTAGGGACAACACAACACACAACAACTTGAGAGCCAGGCAAAGCGGATTCGCTCCCTGGTCATCGAAACCCCTGCAATTCCATCACAACTAGACGCAGGCTTTTACCTTCATCGAAGGGGCCGAACTAGTATAAAACTCTCGCGTCCCTTGTCCGATTTAACCCCTTTAAGCTAACCCGTAGCGATGGCTCCACAACTAAGTCCTTTCACAAGGACATTTGTCGTGACGAAACCACGACACATTTTACTAACAATCTTCATCAGCATCCTCACTTGATGCTGGTTCATCGATATCTCATTGCCCCATGTGCAGAAAGGGTCGAAACGCGGATCTTTACCAATGACATATGTACCTGAAAGCACCAAGTTAATATTAGAAGCTAAACAACAATTGCACAATGATGTAGTACAACACTCTTTTATAATATGTCTATATACATTTGTATGTGGTAGTCCATTTGAAATCTCTAAAAAGACAAATATTTAGGAACGGAGGGAGTATCTTATAACATCCAATATACTCACATATTAGATGAATTAACATCTTGTATTATGGGCCGGAAGGAGTTTAGTTCATTCTTACAAATTATCTGCTGCTGTATCCATGGGTTACATTTAGTTTGAGCTAGTTCGGGCTCAAATAGCCCTAAATTATATCTAAACATGAGGGCTAGTTTGAGCTAGTTGCATCTATAACCCACCCAAAGAAAACTAGTATCCAACCCAATAGGTGCTAATTGGAGCTAGTTCTCCTAGTGCATTTATTGTCAATCTAACCCTGCCATCCAAACAACTCTTTGGATGGAGTTAGTTCAGGGTTAGTAATGAGCTAGAAACTAACTCTAACCTCTAGCTAAGTTGAGTATCCAAACATGGTTGTGTTGTTGCTGTTGCGGCTGCTGCTCTTCTATGTATATCTAGACATCATTAGAACATTAATGTAACACTCTTCCTTGTTGCTATGTAGCCTAGGATTGCATATTTAGACATTAAGTACAGTGCCTGTTGCTATGTAGCCCCAGAAATATTACATATGGGCCTAGTTAACCTAAGGAAAATTAGGTTGCAGATATATTCAGTTAAAAGTCCAATTCACCGATTAGTCCCTTATCAGCCACCGGCATATATGGTACC